>NW_010544024.1:10755-22722 GCF_000687285.1 Phaethon lepturus | reverse complement strand
AATATTAACTTAAACTTTGAAAGCATTATGTTCTAGTTAACATGTTATACTGAGAAATGAGGCAGTAACAGACTAGTAGTTAAACTAGCACAAATTGAATTCTTTTAAATTTGAATGTTTATCAGGAAATTTGTAATGGGCACCAAAGGAGCTTGACTTGCCCCCTGTCATACCAAACCAGGTTGTAATAGTTTATCGTCTGCTCTCTGCTAAAGGTGGCACATTACCTCTATAGGTTTTTATCCATTCATTTGTAAAACTTCCACAATCATTTTTGATCCTCTTTATTTTCTAACATTTACATGCTTAAACACCTGCAATCCATTTTCTATTTGTGACTCCTGGAAAGATAACTGAGAAAGACACACTGTACGTTTCAAATATTATCCCCTGAAAACAGTATCTTTGAAGTTCAATTTTCTGTTTTCTGCTAAATGACTGTGAAGATATATTAAAAGGAAATTTGTACTGGCAGCCTTGTGCCTGGGTGAAGAGAGAAAGGCAGGGGCTGCTTCTCTTACCACCCAGGATAGTTTCACAGCGAGGTAACTCATTAGCCTCAGCAGGACTATTGCTGAAATTTCTACTGTGAGCAGTTAAAAGCAGATTCAGGCCCATCATGACACGATTGTTACACCAAGAGAACAACTGATTTATTGCCCTATATATAATTACTCCTGGAGATGCATTTGGCACAATTATAAATCCAGTCCTGTAAACACATACTGTTGCATATAATCACACTGGCATTTATGTATTAGCACTATGAAATAGCTCCACATATCTGTATGATAATATCCCCTTTTTTGTGAACGTTACAAGACAACAATAATTTATGAATACTTATTACATGTTAGCAATGTTTTCTGACTTTCGAGCGTATACATTACTCTCGCTTATGCAAACCAAAAGAAATAGTATCTTTTGAATTTGTTCACTACAGGAACAATTTTTTTTTAAAGTTTATTTGAAATAGCTTTGACAATTTAAAAAAATAAAATAAAAATCCTAGCATATCTGTTAATAAGCTAGCTGTCTAAAAATGAAATCTATATGACCAAAACCACATTTTGGGCAAACATATATACATACTGCATGTGATACAAAAACCAGCACACAGCAGAGTAAGTAAGAAAGAAATGTGTGCAGAAATTTTCACTTTTTTTTTTTTAAATACTGTTACAAAAGGGGCAGAACTTAGTCCTGCAGCTAATGATGTTTCTGATCCCCTCAGGAACTCAAGTTCCCCCTGTCAATACACATAGCACAAAAAAGACTAATGCAAACATTTTTGTATTGTTTAGTTTTAATCCATGTAAACTTGTGTTGTATTCTTGAAACACTCTTTAAACATCTTGAAAAGGAAAGAAGCAGGAAAAAAAGGGAGGAAAAAGGACCTTCAAAAAACAGGAATAATCCTAAGGTTGACAGGAAATCAAATCATGAGTTAAACGTTAATTTTGGCATCAAATGCTTTGGTCACACAATACTGACTCTGTGATCCTGGATGCTCAGCTCTAGACACCCAGTTATGAAAGGTAGGCGTGTTGTAGTTTTTCCATTTAAGTTCCAACAAACAGTTCACCATCTCCCCAGACAAAGAGGGGGGAGAGAGAGAGGTGGTTTGCTTTTTTTTTTCTTTTTTTTTTTTTTTTTTCCTTTTTTCCTTTTTCAATAATACGGATTAATCTGTAAGTCTACAGGAGCAGGAGGACGCTGGGAGGTGTCAGTTCACCCCTTGTGCGTACATGTTCTGCAACACAATTGCTGAAGCACCTTCCGCTGGCAGAGATTGTTCTTTTTCACCAGCATACAGAATCCTCCCTCGGCCCAGGACTCTTCCGTGGCTTCCAGAGGGCAGCAGCAAGAGAAGGAGGGGAGGTTGAAGGTTTGGAGAGCATGGCGTGTACAATGGAGGAAGGTTTAATTGGTCAGACAGGCAGATTTGGTTGAAGAGACCATTCAGGAGCAGGTAGCAAGTAGGAAATTTGGTCCATCAAAAGGAATTTCAGTCAACAGCATTTTTTTTTTTTTTTTCAGGAAGAAATATTGGGTGGTCCAACAGGGAATGATTGGTATCCATTTGTGAAAAGGGAAAAAAAGATTAGAAAGAGAATAATTAGAAAACAGTGATATTTACAGCAAAGGAATTTGTTCTCAATTTTTATGAATCAAAAGAATAAAACAGTCAAACCACAGAAAAAGAATAAAACGTTCTCAACAGAAATGCAGATGCTATAGAGTGAGTTAGACTAGTAACCAGTGCTTGATTGTCAGGCAGTGAAATGAGACCCTCTATGCTTTGTAAATTAACAGACACCCCCCGCCCCTTCTGGACTTTCCTTGGCTGCCCTAGACTGGTGAGAACATGTGCGGTGTGGTGGGATCCAGCATGATGCATTGCAGCTGCCTGAGGGCCCACACACTGATGTATCGCCCTTTCATGGCAGCTGCGCTTGGAAGAATGGGGGAGACAGTACTGAGGTGGGGTGTCTCCAGACTTGGGCAACTACGTGTGTATCTGTTTGAAGCTGCATGTATACAAATGAGGAAGATTTACCCAACCATATTAAAGACCAAACTGGTATGTCAAATGTTTGCATTGCAGAATTCAACTGCAATACCATACTGAGACTGTGGTTACTCAAAACCCTTAGCAGTACTCTTTCTCTTCATTTGTCCGTGTATATCTGATCTTCTCTGGACTTGCTCTAGGTTACAATGACACTGTAATATCCTGATGTGAAAAGGTCTCACAACTGGTTTAACAGTACCCATAATTTAATTTTACGACGGACAGGACACTTTTCAAAGTTTGAAGGCCTACATTCCAACAGCTGTAAAGATCCGCAGAAACAACACTCAACCCCTGCACCCTTCCTGTTTTCTTTTTTTCAAGTCTGTAGTAATCTAGCAGAAATGAGCTGGACCCGAGTCACTGTTAGATTTTTGTACATCTGATGTCAGGTATCTTCCACATTAGACAGGAATGAATATTAGTGAATAATTAAGCCAATCATACGCCCTAAGAATGCTATCTTTGTTGCCACAGAGAACTCGGAGGAAGTTCAAACCTCCACCACAAACTGTGTGCTCCCTATGTCAGAATTCTTTTGTTCTCATTACCCTTTCACATAATTCAAGCAATACTACAGGCACTTAAAATCCTTTTTACTTACCAGCATTTTCACAGTTTAAAATGGAGAAATAGATAAATGTGATTCTATTGATAGTACACTAGGGTCTTCATATAAAAATTTTTTGAAAGCAATGGCTTTTGAAAAACAGATAACGAAGGAAAAGTAGGTTGTTGGCAGAGGGGAAAACTATTTTAGGAGAATTCTGGTAAAGGGGATGTGACTAATCTTGTTAATATGCGCAAATGTAGTTTTCTCCTTTTCAAAAACCTGAAAAAAGTAAGTAATGTAGACCTCAAATCAAGACTGTAACGAAATAAAAGAAACAGACCAAAGCAACCCAATGCATGTAAAAGTAGAAGCTGGCAGTGGTGAAACAGACCTTTTCAGAGAATTACACTCACCATCCTTGCAGACTGTTCCCACTACACAGACACCAGTGTCTAGGTTATAGCCGCTTGGACAACTCGTACAGTTTCTGTCTCCTTGACCACTGCAATCCAAACAGCTGGCATCGCATCTGAAAGACAATGGCAGGAGTTGGTCTGACGGCCTCACCAAATACAAGAGTTCCTAGGAGACCTCTTCTGTATTGCAAAGGGCTTATTTGCCGTTTCTAGAGGTATCAGCTGCTCTAATAATATTAATAAAAAATAATTAACCCCTCTGCAACCCAGTCCTGCTTCTTCCCTCCAACCACTTTCTGTTCACACTTTTTTACTAAACAGCTGCATCATTCTATATTTTGGAACTATGCAGAAGTAATCAACAAAAGTATTAAGCTGATTGTGCATACATGTGTCAGCAAGGCATGAGCTAAAGCCACAGGATGGAAAAGACTGACCTGGTGCCCAGTCCTTTCATCACCCTTCTGGCTCCCTCATATTTTCATTGCGTATCGATTAGTTTTTTGTGTGGAAAACTGTAACACATGGTGATTCCCTTCCTGCCCTGACCTCTAAGTCAGTCAATAATAAATGACTCCAAAGGGCAACAAATGGCATTTGTTTAACAAAGAATGGAATAGAAAAATAAAAAGAAGTCCCTTCCTTGCACAGCACAACACAGCCTTGTCCAAGATTTATCCACCCATTTGTACACTGAGTCAGGTGAGCTGTTCTGGACAGTGCCATATTTGTGAACATGCAGCTGAAGAACCGTTAACAGTCCTTACGAATAGTAATTAACTTGCAATTAAAAAAATAGTTTGACTATTTTGGTTTGTTACTCAGAAATGCAGATCTTCTGCCAGATTTTACATTTCTATGCATATCTACTTAGATTATCACTACAGGCTTTTTTTAAAGTGAAGGACACACATATACGTACAAGAAAAAACCCACCACTTTTAGAAGGCCTGCATGAATATAACTCAGACTAAAATAAAAAAACCTCACTTTTCCTTCATTTTCTTATCATGCGATATGTTTCCTTTTTTCTGAAGTCAGCAGTGTTATATGTTCTCATAAATATTATCTTTTTCAACACAGTAATAGCTAGTATACTAACAAATATCAGGCACATATATTAGCCACTGATCATACCTTTTGCAGCTTTTGTATCCACTTTCAGTGGAGTGGTCAAGGTAATAACCACTACTACAGGACTGCACGCACCTTCCATCTTCCATAAAATAACCATGTGTGCAGTTTATACAGGCATCTATGCCAGCACCTTAAACCAGAGAGAAAATACATTGTATTACTTGCTAGTTCCTCTTATTGCCTAATAGACACCACCTCTAAGTGTAGCAAAATCTTATAATTTCAGAGACTATGTTTTACCTGCCTTTCTTTCTTTCAAACCCTAACATCAAGCAACAAAGGTACATGGTTAGAATAAAGAACATCACAGAATTTCAGTATATCTTTTTCTGAAAGAAATGGCTGTTGGTGGTTCTAAAGCTCACACAAAATCTATCAGTCATTATTCCATCCAGAAAGAAAATTGGCATTATTGGAAGTCAGAATGAACTCTACAAAAGACAAAAGAGTGTAGGCACACTTTCAATTAGAAAACTTAGATCTTCATGCTGTATTGATAATATATTGAAGAACTATCAACAGAATTAAGTTTTTACATCTAAACTATCATGTTATACTGTAACAGTGATACAGCAGAATAAAAGGAGAGTTAAAAATATAGAGGGACAGGAAATGATGCAGATAAATGTCAGTGGGGTACCTGCACATGTTGCACAGGAACGGTGACATTGTTCACATTCTCTGCCATTGTGGTATTTTCCTTCTTCACAGCGGATAGCACATTTAGTGCCATGCAAACTATTGTAAAAAGGAAAAAAGCACAGTGTTTGGGCAGATAACAGCAACAGAGGACAACAAGGTCATGCACAAACCAGCAGTTCTCTTTTAATAAAAGACCAGCACGTATATTAGGAATCACCAGCTTCCTTCATTAGTCGTATTTTATAAAGTTAGAGACAGCAATCACTTGAAGTGGGAATGAAATGCAGTTTGCCCATGGTGAAGTACAGAAGCTGTTTACAAACTCATTGTAAATACTACCAAGTAGTAAGGGACAGAAAAAAAAATGAACAATGCCAGAGAGTACTAAAAATTCAGGCCTGTAAAATGCAATTACCCACAAGGAATTTGGCACAGGGTCAGCACCACTGTATTAAAAAAAATGCTAAGGGACTTGTTAACAAGATCTCATGCTTCTCTTGAAAGACCAGCAGCATCTCCTGATACTATGCTACAGCACAGGCTAAGAATACATTCACAATGAAGGAAATCACCACCTCTTTCTGCAGTAGCAGTTTCCTTTGAAACCTCCTATCTGAACTGGCTTGGGAGATTTGTCAAGATTACAGTCGGAGGTATTCTACCTGCAGGCACTTTTGGGAGAGAGCACAGAAGAGTGAGCAACAGAGGAAAAAGAAACAGCATGAAGAGTCACTTTTCCATGCTTCCCTCTAAATAGCTGTTTATGCTTTCATGTTATAAGGTGCCTACAGCAGGGTGTTTGTTTTTTTTTTTTTTAAGCTAGGACTTCACTACCATGTTGCCATATTTGCCATCTCCTGTGGAACCTTGGCTTTCATCCATTTTAACTCTAAAAGTGTTCTTCAGCTCTGGGGATTACCACTCTGAGTGAGTGTTAACCCTGTTTTACAGATTTGATCCAGCAAGTCATGGGTGCTCTGCACCACTGTAAATTTTCAAGAGTGTATATGGTCCCAGTTTAGAAAACAATTAAACTAGCAATTCAACAAACCTAAAAACAAACCTAAAAACACCTGCTTTTTTATTATTTTTCCTCAGCCACACATCTCAAAGTGCTTTACAAAGCAGGTAGCATTATCATGTTTTTACAGATGGTAAAACTAATGATTTGCCCAAGTTTGTTTAGTGGGCCAGTAACGGGACCAGAACTGGAATCCAGGTCTCTCAAGGCCCACCCAGGGCTCTCACTCTGCCAAAAAAAATGCAAAAAGTTTCAAACAACTGGGGAATTTGCAATGCATGTCCTGCAAGGCTCCATTTATCTGTCACACCCACACAAATCGTGTTTTTTCGATGTTACCAAAAATCAACCTCAGTCTGCTAATATTGCCCAAGGAAACATGAAGTTTGGTTTCTTTTGATTTTTTATATTTCAATTTCTCCCTCTCTTCTCACACTGAATGGACTTGTCTGCTTTCTTCCATGGTGCTACAAGCTGCTGTTTGTGTTAATGGACAGGGAAACTTAGTTCCTGAGAAACAAAGAAAATGTGGGCACAACTTTTCCATAACAACTGTGTCCTATAAGGTCACAAATCTATGTTATCTTTGGTCTCCTGACATATTTGCCCATTTTAGGAACTTATGACTGCTAGTTTACTAATTTGATTTTGCAGATACAGAGAAAGTCATGCTGAGTCTCTTAAAATTCCCCAAAATCTTAACATGGACTGCAAATTTAATAACATGAAGCAGGTACTCATATTTCACAGAGAATGTAAATAGACCAATGTTCTTATCCGATCCCATGCTTTTCATTCCCATTAGATCACACTTCCTTTTCAAAGGCTCACTTTTAAAAAAATAGAGATATTCATAATAAAAATTGTTCAGGCTCTTGAAAAATCTAGATGCAACTTAATACATAGAAATGAGAATTCCTTTACGAAATGTAAAGGAATCCAGCTATTGATGTCCTAGAAACAAGTAACACAGCTTTTACTAACAGATGAAAATCCACTTTGATGGAAAGTAAAAGCTCAATGTTAAAACATTTGCAGAACACTCGTATTCTGCAAGAAGAGCCCCTACAGATACTGAATACTGACTTCATATTTTTTGTGGCGTAAAGCCAGCATACATTTTGTCATGAGTTTTATAAGATTTTTGACCTTTGCTGCGTGGATCAAAAGGTCATTCATTCATGAAGGAGCTTGAAATGTGTACTGCTGCTTTGTAGGTTTTACCTATCAGTTTCAAGAATGATTAAGTCCTTCTCTGAAGAAAAAATATCCACTGCTGTTTAAAATATGTGCACACTGTATTGTGATAGAATTGTGCCTGAGGTACTTGAGATAAGTGAATGACTGGATGTATAAAGAAATACAATAAAGATAAGAAAATAGTTTCTAACTATCACAGAAATGAATCAGAAAGATTAATATGATTCATCAGCTCTACCTCTAAAATAATCCTTGACTGCCACACTGTAGGTCAAAAAGTGAAGAAGCCAGCTTTTCACATGATTCTGGCTTTTATTTTACTGGAAATGAAAGGTCATCTAAAAATTCACTGTTAGCCAAACTGGCACACAGTAGCACAAGAAAAAAATAAATAGCGATGGAACACAAGGAATGAAGGCCACTCAAGGTTAAATAGCTATCTGATGTTCTTCATTGTGTATCCACAGCCCTGTAAGCCTCTTCCATCAGTTACATCCATCATTTCCTTACCTTAGGCCATGTTTGCATTCTGTGCAGACTTGGAATTCAACACATGTCTTACAGTTTTCACTACATTTTCGGCAAACAATCTTATCTACAAAGTAAAAAAAGAAAACAGCCCAGAAAATCTTGGTCAGTTATGCTTAATAAAACGATATGGATGTATTATTGCATGACTTATTGCTTTCTAGCTTGACACCAGGAAGAGGAGCAGCAAGCTAAACTAAAATAGCTAAATTCTGCCTATCGTTAGCTTTTTCCATCAAACATCAAAGGGTTTAATCTATTTCAAAATATTTTAAGTTATAATTGTACCTTGAGAAAAATACGTTTTGAGGTCACTAAAAAATCTTCATAAACATTTTAAATTTACATTAACTATTTATAATGTGGACTTAAATCGTCTTTTCATACAGCAGAGATGTGCAGTAAAGATTGCCATGTGTTCCAAAGACTATCCTGCAATTTACCTCTTACACTTTCCATGCAAGCAGCCTGTCCTGTCTTACCTGATCTGGTGCTTAAAGACATAAACAGGTCTGATCTTAACAAAGTCAACACGTAAATTACTTAACACCTGCCTCAAGAGCTCCCTACTTTACGAGACGTCTCTCTCCCTTCAGACCTGCTGTCTTTTGAAATGCAGTGCCATGTGCCTTTCTGAGAAAAAAAACCCAATGACCCCACTTAATCCTAAATTTTCATCTATCCATCTTAATTGGGTGGAAAGGAACTCCCTTTACTGTAGTTCTCCCACAGTGAAAAAGGGAAGAATTAAAGTAGTACTTGTTCTTACTAATCCTCAAAAATGAACACACAGCTTCATGATGAAGAAAGCAAAAGGCTAGGTGCCTAGATGAACAAAGCTCCTGAGCATATATTTACCTTCTAAGGATGTGTTTAAAGATAACTGAAGTCACTGAAGTTTTAAGCACATGTTTGAATATACATCTAAGTATTTTTGCTAGCCAAAGCTGGAAATTAAACTTGGGCAGTCTACTTGGCAATCACAGGAGGAAACTGAAGGCAGGTGTCTCACATAGTAGAGAATTACTGCTCCTGGGTTATCACATCACTACAGGTACTTAGGTCTGCCAGAAACATTAACTGCAGCCATGTTTTACACCTGAGGAGCCTGTTCTTAGGGCTCCAGTTCAGCAGCCGTGGTTGATCCTCAGCTCTCCTATCTGGTGCCACATTTGAATTGGAGGGAATGGGGAATGCCTCATGTTCAGAATGTGGGTGCTGCCTGTCCCTTCCTGGAGTAGTGATAACCTGCTCTGTCCTGCAGCTGAGTTGCTCTTGAACTGCCCTCATTCTACTACTGTTACTCCCAGCCACAAGCAGAAAAGACATCCTGACACTAAGCGTGGTTTTTAAAATGAAGCAAGATTTTTGAGGAGCTTCTTGATCATACTTGGCAACAATGTACTAAGAGGAATAGGGTAAGAGATAGATGCACAAACACACACTTTTTCTGCTAACAAGTATTCCAGCAACCTCCCCAGATCAAATTCTGTAGCCCAGAATAAAGAAACAACAAGAAATACTAACTCTTATCGAGGTAAAACCCATCAGGGCAGTGGGTAATACAGCTATTGGTTGCTTCATTCAGGTAGTAGCCAGATTTACAGGTCATGCACTGGTCACTATGGCCTCCAACACAGGTTTCACAATTGGGTGAGCATTTTTTACAGCGTTTCTTGTCTGCATTGTAGTGACCAGGTGGGCAGGTCGAAACACAGATCCTGCAGACAGCAGGGAAGAGAAGGTAGAATCGTTAATGAAATAACCTGCCACCACATTCCTGGACCATGACTGCAAAGCAGAAGTATTTCTCAGCATTGCTGCTTTTCTAATGATCACGTGTTTACTAAGACGTAACCCTCCAACATATTGCAACCTGCCTCTTATAGGCTATTTTATTTTCCTACAGCATATGCTATCTCACTGGCAAATGCTTTGTAAGACAGTCATACAGTATCATTTTTGACCATCTGCATTTCTTCCTATCTTGTTCAAACTCAATCACAGAAGCTGTAGTAGCTATCAGAGTTATATATATAGACTCTCATGAAAAAATAATCAAGAGATGGGGAAATAATCAGAGAAGGGTGTTTGAAGGCTGTACTTTACATTCTGATTAGCTAGGATTTATTTTTCCAATTCCTAAGAAAATTTGTCAAATTCAGTGGAAAATGAATTATCCATGACTGCAGCAAAGAAAAGAGAAAAGGAAGTTAAGATATACACTACGAAATCTATGAAGTAAAGATTTTTTCTGGTGGTCTTACCGTGTGTTGTTCTTAGATTTGTAGTAGTAGTGCAGACAGTCAGTACAATGATCTGGTCCTGGCCCATCACACCCTACTTTACTGCATTCTGCATTGCAGGGACCTGTAATAAAACCAGAATACAGGGAGGGGAAGGGATTAAAACTTCTCATTTAGTACTTGGCACACCTTAAAACATAGTATTTTAATGCAGAATGCAATTACTCTGTTTCCCTATTTGATTTGAATTCCAAATAGTAATTTGGCTCCACCAAAAAGAAAAGCTTTTTGGTATCTGAAGACTTAGCAAATCCTGGCCTCAGTATTTATTCACAGTGATTTCTAATTTTTAGGAAGTGTTGCATCCTTGATAGAATCAATCAATGAGAAACTATTTGTGGATCCGAACAGGTGCTTTCCTCTGAATTTTATTCAGAAATGTTCAAAGGCTTCTGTAATTCATAATAAGGAATTATTACCAAAACCACTTATAACAAGCAAGTCAACAAAAATTATGAACAACATAATCAGTGGCTACTCTGGTTACCAACTGGGTAAACGACTGGTCCAAGTGGTTACCACAGCCCAACCGAACCAGCCACCAGGTCCCACATGTGCTTCCCTCTATGCTGCTACATGCTGCACAAGCCTCAGCTAATACTTGCTGATTAGCAAGTCTTCCATCTCACCTGCACTTATGTTGGACTCTATGACCCTTATGGGTCCCCTCCAGCTTGAGATATTCTATGATTCTATGTCTACAGTTTTCAGATAGGTCCTTCCTGCTATGGGAGGAGAGAACCATCAACTCCTGCCTTTATGTAGGTGAACAAAGCCTGTGGGTGAAGTTACAACTTTCAGGGTCATTGCTTTCTGATGTGATGAAATGTGTTGAGTTTGCCATCCACCTTGAAATTTCTCCTAACATCAAGTAAACTTGAAGTAAAGTGAGTTTGTTTCATACAAAAACTTGAGAAGTTAGTGACCTTTACAGCAGAGCTAGTAGTGTTTCATCATCTACCAAAACAAGGAGTTTGGCAGCTCTCAATCTAAAATAAGGTCTGACATGGTGTGCCAGCAGACTGTAATTCTAAATTGAACTTTGTCCTGCTGTTTGCTTGCTGGAGCTATACTTAAGACTCATCAGCCCTAACCATCTACATGATGCTCCTAATATTGGATTACATGTAGGATTACATTACATAACTTGACTTATTTTGCAGTGCCAAAAATCTAACTCCATTAAAGCCTAATAAAAAGGTTGAAAAAATTCTATAGGGATCAGTGAGAAACACACAGATGTAGAAGATAATGTTCTTCACATATATGTGTGCGAATATGCACATACGTATTTTTATATACTTATATGAAAAGCATTGCATTCTTCATAGTATGTTAAGTGTAGCTTTAAAATATATAACTCTATGCTTACAAACTCATAAGGATGAAAAGAAAATATCTAACTTTAAATTATGAAACAAATAGTTCTGATATTAAATTAAGAATCCACTTCACTGAACATTTTATATATGCAGAGTCTCAGGTCACTCCTTCAACCTATTACGTGTTCAGTAAATACACAATCAGAGCAAATGAATGTACACACCTGAATAGTCATCTGTTCCATAATCTTCTGTAGGGTCTTCAAC
>NW_010544024.1:8973-10724 GCF_000687285.1 Phaethon lepturus | reverse complement strand
CCACTTTTGGAAAATCATTTCTTGGTGAGTAAGGCTGGATGGATGTTCCATACAGTACCAAGGACCACTCTTTCAATTTGCCTAGAAGTTAAGTATTAATAATCTAGCTTTAGAAACCATTTATATCTTCTGCATCTTACAAAAACATATCACTTGTAAACATGACTTTCTGAGTAGGTGTGGAAGACACTGCTTTTCAAATAAGTTCCTTCAGTTTAATATAGATAGTGCAATCACTGCTTCACTATAAAATGAGAAAGCACACTTTCTTCAATCAGATTTTTTCATGGTATTTTCATTGCACTCCAGCCTCTTGTAGATGTAGTAAAAGACTGCACCACAGGTTAAAGTCAATATAAACAATAAACCATAAAACCTTTGTCCATCCAGTGATTTGGAAAATGTGTATGGTACTCAACAAGGAGTTTTTGCTCTGCATTTCACTTTCTCTCAGGACATCATCCCTTATCTCATCGGAGATGAGTCAAGGGCTCCTGAGGTAATAGGAGCCAACAGGAAACAAGAGCAAAAGATCTCAAAGGAATTAAGGGGTGTCCCTCTAAGAAGGTGACATGGCCGACAACCGAGCTGAAGTGCCTCTACATGAATGCATGCAGCATGGGCAACAAACAGGAGGAGCTGGAAGCCACCGTACTGCTAGAAAGCTACGAACTTGTTGCCTTTACTGAAACTTGGTAGGACAAATCCCATGACAGCAGTGCAGCTATGGATGCCTACAGGCTGTACAGAAGGGACAGGTGAAGAAGGAAGGGTGAAGGCATTGCCCTCTACATCAAGAAATGGATAGAGTGTGAAGAGCTGTCTCTGAAGAACCACCACAAACAGGTTGAAAGCTTATGGGTAAGTATCAGAGACCAACCTTGTGGCTGGTGTCTACCACAGGCCGCCTGATCAAGGGGAGCCTATTGACAAAGCCTTCTTACTCCAGCTACAGGAGGCATCATGCTGCTATCCTGCTGGGGGACTTCAACCACCCCAACATCTGCTGGAAAAGTAGCATGGCGAGCTGTGGGCAGTCCAGGAGACTCCAGGAATGCATTGAGGCTAACTTCTTAAGCCAGGTAATAGACAGCCCTACCCAAGGGGATGAAATACTGGTCCTGTTGGTCATCAATGGAATTAAGCTAATTGGTAGCATCACGATTGGAGGCAGCTTGGGCTGGTGGAGTTCATAGTCCTGACGGGTATGGGTGAGATGAAGAGTAATGTCAGGATCCTGAATTTTAGGAAAGCAAACCTCCAGCTCTTCAAGGAGTTAGTCAGTGGGAACCCCTGGGAAACTGCCCTTGGGGACAAGGGTGCGAAACAGAGCTGGTGGATCTTTAAGGATGCTTTCCATAGAGTGCAAAAGCTCTAGTTCTCCAGGTGTAACAAATGAGGAAGGGAAGGCAAGAGACTGGCATGGCTGAGTCAAGACCTGCTCAATGGCTCAACGTTCAGGTGAAGATGGGTTGTGAGTGGTGTCCCTAAGGGGTCCGTACTGAGACTAGTATTCTTTAATATCTTCATCGATGACATAGACAGTAGGATTGGGTGCACCCTCAGCAAGTTTGCAGATGACACCAAGATGTCATCTTGAAGGACCTGGACAAGCTTGAGGAATGGGCCCATGTGAACCTCATGAGGTTCAACAAGGCCAAGTCCAGGGGCCTGCACCTGGCTTGAGGCAATCCTGACATCAATACAGGCTGGGGGATGAAGGGATTGAGAGCAGCCCTGCCAAGAAGGAT
>NW_010544024.1:0-8885 GCF_000687285.1 Phaethon lepturus | reverse complement strand
GATTCTGCCCCTCTACTCTGCTCTGATGAGACCCCACCTGGAGTCCTGCATCCAGCTCTGGAGCCTTCAGCACAGGAAACACATGGACCTGTTGGAGCGGATCCAGAGGATCACAAAAATGATCAGAGGGATGGAACACCTCTCCTGTGAGGACAGGTTGAGAGAGTTGGTGTTGTTCAGCCTGGAGAAGAGAAGGCTCCAGGAAGACCTTACTGCAGCCTTCCAGTACTTAAAGGGGGCTTCTAAGAAAAACAGGGACAGACTTTTTAGCAGGGCTTGTAGTGATAGGACAAGGGCTAATGGTTTACAATCAAAAGAGGGTAGATTCAGACTAGATATAAGGAAGAAATTTTTGACAATGAGGTTGGTGACACGCTGGCACAGGTTGCCCAGAGAGGCGGTAGATGCCCCATCTCTGGAAACATCCCAGGTCAGGTTGGACGGGGCTCTGAGCAACCTGATCTTGTTGAAGCTGTCCCTGCTTATTGCAGGGGGGTTGGACTAGATGACCTTAAATGGTCCCTTCCAACCCAAACTGTTCTATGATTGTATGATCTATGATTAATTATCCAGTAATTATTATTCGATATCTCTTAGCTAACTAGCTGTAATCAGAATTCTGACTTAAGAAAGGGGTTACATTTTTATTACTCAAGGAGACAATAGGGAAACAACAGCAAAAGATCTCTAAGGCATTAGGGGGTGTCCCTCTAAGAAGGTCACATGGTCGACAACCCAGCTAAAGTGCCTCTACATGAATGCACGCAACCATTGCTTACAGGACTTGATAAACAGGAAACAACTTCTTTTAAGATCTCTGTGGTAAACATCAGTGACCCCTCCCAAACCAGCACAATTTCTTATTTATTTGCCCTAGTTATTTGACAGATATATCACTACATTCTCTGTGTTTATCACTAATAATTTATCCTCTCAGTACTTGAGTGAAGAAAGAAATAATTGTTTGCTTGCCTGAAGCATTATCTGACTTTTTGGCAAGTTTTTTGTCTTCTTTGTGAAGAATAAAAAGATAAATGTATTTCGAATCATCAATTCAGGCTGTCAGGACACGGAGTGTGAACTACCAGTCCCTACCTTTCTGTCTATACTACCAGTGAATTAATTCTGTGAAAAAGCAAAAAGACTTAGGCCTGAAATAAAGCCTAAAGTAATGCTGCATAAAAAACACATCCCTGCTTGAAAAGATGGAACATAATTCTGGTCTTATCCTATTGTCTTGATTATATTTATTTACATTGGAGTAGCTAATTGTAAATGTCAAATTCTCATCAGAAGAGAAAGGAAACAGAGTATTTATTTTCTGAATTTGAAAGATCCTGTTTTGGAGACAGTTCTGTGGTGAAAATGCTCCTAGCTTAGAAATATTATTTAAAAAGAAACGTAATCCAGGTATGTCTCTTCTCAAGAAAATCACTTAGTATACTTCATGTAAAATTAAATAATGCAATCTTCCTCTTCTTTCATTCTAATGATACTCAATAATTTGAGCTTTTGTATTGTTCATTTAAGACTTTTTCAACCTATTCAACCAAGTTACTTTGACCTTTGTGAGTGATTTTCTGTATTTTTCACAATGTCATCTGGTATCCTCCATTGACATGACCAAGACAATACATGATCTCTCTACTTTTACATTCATCCTTCAAGCAGTAAACAATAAGCAAAGCTGCTACCTGACAGATAGTCTTCTGTCTTCTTTGCCCAGTTCTTTTAAATGGTTTATACTGGGCTTAAAGATGGGAATCTCTGTTATCTAGCTGTCTCTTGCCATCCCAATTTAATCTTTCTGGGACAGAAATTTCTACATTTCGTATGACACCTTCTCTGCTCTATACTCAATTTTTGAGAAGAAACTGTAGGCAAAAGACTACATCACATGACAGTTGTTTCACACAGTAGCTTCTAATTTTTCACAGCATTACTTTTTTTAAAAGAAATATTCATTCCTGATTAAAAAAACTTAACAGATGAAGAGTCTACCAAACCTGCTGCCAAGCTACTGGCTAATTACCTTGGCTGTAAAACAGCAAGCATCTTATTTTCAATTTGTCTTTTCCTATCTCTAGCTCACAGCCATGTAGCTCTTCAGTCGCCACTAGATTAAAAAGACACAGATCACATATTTTCTTCCTGTATAGGCATGTAGGGATCAAGTTATCTCTCAATGTTCTTTACAGCGATTCAGCTGGGTCCTTAAAGGCACTTTTCTTTTCAGGAAAGGAGTCACACAGGGAGCTCATTTTTAACCAGATATGCAGTCATCTCTACAGCCTTTTCAAAGCTACAGCTTCTCCATGTACAGTTTCTGTCCATTTTGTGTTTTAACCCACTTCTACAGCATATGGACCCTAATATATTGGATGCAATCAAAAAATGTGCTTTCTGATAATTATTCAGATCTTTCCATCCTTGTCATTACTATGCTCCAAAGATGACTAAACTTTCCAAGGGTTGATTTTATACTTCTTCCAGAACACTGGGAAAAATACTGAACACTAGAAAAAAGTATTTGCAAGGACTCATTAAAAATAACCACAGGTAAAGATACTCCTCGGGCATAGTGTATTGTGTCTGGACTCTACACACATGGAAGGGCTTGTACTAACATTACTGCAGGAAGGATTGGTGCTTTGAATGTATACCTAATGCAAAAGGGCAGCGAGGGGAGTAATGCAGGGTCTCTCAGGAGATTAGTTGCCTTTTAAGAATGGTTCAGTAAATAAAGAGCGGAAAAATTCATGTGACTTGCCAGCAAATAAATGAAGTTTGCCTCAAGGCACATTTAATTTGCACAATGAAAATATTTCAATGACTAAGTATATATAAATACACACACACACACACATTTTTATAATGAATAAACAAAATGTGCACATTTAAGCCAAAATGTTTCTTTCCCCATTTTTTGGCTGACTTCATCATTTAGTTTGGCTAGAATAATCCTTCACCCTGCTTGTATTTAGTATGTAACAGAGGTCCCATATTGTATGTAGAGGAGAAAGGGTATATCACAGTGTTTCACAGAAAGCACATGTCCAACTCTATAAACTCTACAGAATTAAATGCAGAAATCACATGTACTACTTTTATGAACTGGACCCTGCATTTCTTTACGGGTAACAGATGTGGCATTACCTTGCTAATGCAGCGATATGATGACATGTTGTCTCTTTGTTCTCAATTTGATTACAAGTAAACTGCAGTTCTAAATTATAAGACCTTTCAATAGCTAAACAAACACACGCACACAAGAGAAACAAGAAACAGGCATGATGGTGATATCAGTGCAATAAACTGCAGGCTACAGTGATAAACCGGAGAGGCACCATAAATTGTGTTTAAGAACCTTTTGTTTACTTCATGTTCCGTTCCATGTGGAGAGTAACCCCAACATGCCCAAACAGCTGCGTTTATCCACCACTGGTATGTGGCAGGCACTTTGAAATCTTTCTGAACAGAAGTGTTACAGGACAGCTTCCATCACAGGGCAACCACCGCTCTAGAAAGTTGGGAGATGTGTTACCAGACAGTATACAATGAACCAGGATCCAAACTCACCAGAATGCATCTTGTGAAATCCAAATGCATGTAAAAACCTAATCAGTCTCAAGCACTGTTTCACACTGTGGTTAAAAGAAAGTAAAAACTAAGCTCTCCAGCAAGATTCCTTCAGAGTATTGGCTTCCTCCACAATCCTTTGCTAGGCAGGTCTACATTCTCCACATCGCCTGGCCTTTTGTCCTAGAGTTGGGTCTTAAGGCTTTAGTCCTCACAGACCAGAAGAAATGAATCCCATGAGATTAGCCACTGTAGCATTGAGAAGAGTATATATATCTGAAGTATTGAAATCAATAAATCAGTAAGACCTATGCAACTATGTACGTAAAACAGGAGTATGCAGGAACAGGTTTTAAAGTGTAAAGCTGGAAATGTAGCTGGCCACTTTTAGATTCTCCTGATGACATAAAAAGTGTGTAAAAGATGTCTGGAGAATATCCCAGATGAACAATTTGCAAAATGGCTCCATGCTACCTCTCTTCTATGCTTTAGTACGGGGAGTGTGCCAGGAAAGAGAGAAGAGGGGAACAGTGAAACGTGTTGCACTGTGGTTCTCCTTCATGCCTGTTGGATGAACCATGGGTTCTGGTACACACAAAGGTGAAGACCTGTCCTAACTTGTCCTTCAAGCCAGAGATGGTCCTGGCTGCATCAGGAATAAAAAGTGCAAGATGGAGTTGAAAATCATTGATTTTTGTCTCTTTTCAGTAATCTGATTAAAATTAAATGTCTTTGTTGTTGTTTAATCTCTCCTCTATCAAATACCAGAGCACTGAAAACCCAAACACCAAACCTCCCCTCAAAACCCTGAACAGTTCTGCTCATAGGCTATGGCTGCTTTTCCAAATGTATTTAATGAGTAGCCCTTTTTAGGGTACTGGAAACTTTGCTCTGCATTTACTGGTGCAATTAGCATCACTTAGCTAAGAACCTTTCATCACTGCAAAACCATGCTCAGAAGTGGTCAGTGCAGATAAAATGAAGTGAAAATTGAAACACTAGCAATGCTGGTTTTTCCTTTCAGAGGTCTAGAGGATGATAACCAAGATTTTCAAAATGCTGTGCTTAAAGCTAACCATTTGAGCATACAGCTGACATCTAAATGATACTGGCCACTCTAGAGTTACCACAGACTTTAATAAAAAGTTGTTTGCTGCTCAGCAATTTTGAAAATCACCCTGATTATCTTGGTCTTCAATAAGGGCTTACTGGCCTCATATTACATAAATTTTTATTTTAAAAGTTTTAAAGATTTTGGCTTACGACTGCTGGTTTAGCATCCTAAAAAAAAATTCAGGCTATGCAGACAACTGAGACAGGCAGTAAGATAATACGGGTTGATGACCAGACAGGCAGAGAAACACTTTTAAAAAGGAGAGATTGGCTATCTGGCCATCTGCTGCATTAAAAAGAAGATAACTCAGCTAATGAAGAGCAGAAATTAAGAAGTAACATTCTCATTCAATTCAACAGCAGTTGAGTGAGGCTGATCTGTGTGTTAAGATTTTTTAGACAGAAAATTATCTAAGCAGTATAAAACCAGCACTTCTATTCTGTCATAATTCTGAAGAGGTTTCATTTTTGTCCAAAGTAAAATGTATAAACCAAGTTGAGTTTGGCCTATGCACCACTTGGAACAGGAAAGAGGCTGGACAAATCTGTTCACACACTAGAATTCCTCCTGTGTCCTGACTTGCTCTAAGTCATGACAGAAATAGGCCTACTGAGTTTGTAAGCTGCAGGAGTGATTGGACCAGATGGCCTCCCAGAAAGGCACATTTACCTTGAACTTGTGAACTGCACACAGCCTTCATTCCAATCTGAGAAATTTAACAAACCAGATTTCAACCAAGAGGAAGACAAAGTACTCTGCATCTGATGGCAGGAATATTAATAGGTCTTTCTTCAAAAAAGTAGAACTGAAACAGTTAACATTCTTCTAGAATAGTCAACTACATGCATATGTCCTATCACACTAGCCTTTCTTATTTTAAAACTCAAAGCTTTTAAGCACTTCAGTTGCATTTTAGTCAACCTTTTTTTAATGTGTGCTTTTTCATGTAGTAGAAACAGTAAAAGTACTTATACTTAGAAAGGATCATTTGAGTAGTTTTAAAGACTTCCAGTAACCTACTAATTCAGGAACAAACATACTAAAATATCCTCTTTTGTTAAGTTCACAGATACATTTTTATCGCTTCAAGTACTTTATCTTAATTTCTATGTCTTAAAATTCAGAATTGATTTTTAGCAAAATAATTAGAAAACTCTTACTGCTTTGTGAGTTTACTTAGCTGCCTGAGATGGAATGTATCTTTTATTTCACTGAATTATAAACTAGTTCTATTGCTACTGTCATTGCAGTCCTAAATATATTTCATAGCAGAATTTTTATGATTAATTTTTATCTATCAGCAGTAATCAACTAGACTTGTCACTTCCAATGTAATATTATTGCATTGTGACATGCTGTCCAATCAGCATGATTAAGTGATAATTTAGATCTAGTGATAAATGATTTCCAATACATCAGTAGTATTCATCTCTCTAGCATGTTTTAATCTGGATTATTTGTTTAAGTGATATTTCACCTTTGATTACTTTTATTAAAGGCTTTCTACCTACTTTTGATGTGGGAGTCTGAAGGAAGGACTATACTCATTCAGCATTCATGCATAAACAATAGTATTTTCGTCTGTGTATAATGTATCAATTTCAAAATGCTTTTTAAGGTTTACGTTTTCACCAAGTCCAAAGGCAAGTACATACTCATCTCTCATAATCGGCAAACAGAAGTAAGCGTGTACTCCTGTGAATCTCTTTGAAAGCCCTTCTCTCAATCTCCATTTCTTTCACAGTGCTCATACTGAAACATGTCAATGAAACTGAACTGTGCAGTGGGAATTAAAATCAGAAGAATGTCTGTAGCCTCAAAAATTCTTACTAGGAGCGCAGTTCGTGAATGGACTAATGCCAGGTCTGCGCACTCTGCCCACGCACACAGGAGTACAATGCAACCTCCCAGCGGTAACAAGCTGTGAATTTCTTGCTCTTGTATAGTGGGATTTTGTAGTTGTGTAAACACTGATAAATGCCACTTTTTTTTATGGATAGGATAAAAAAATAAAAAAAAAAAAGAAGAAAAACAACATGAAAATAAATCCCTGGGCCCTATATAGCTATAGGCCAAGTAAATATGGGCCTTATATCAGCCATGAAAGTCACAGGCAATATGAATACATCAGAATAACTCTGGGCTGCTCTATCTTGTGTTGGAGACTTGTCTGATAAATCTATATTCAACATCCAAGAAAACATGCCTGTGTATGGAGATACTATAACTTCTTTCAAATGTGGCAGGTGCAGTTTCATATCTCTTTTCTTGAAAACTGTGCCTAGTAAAGATTTGGCTTTGTTTAAAGCACTGACTCTTGGTAACCTGTCAGATGGTACAAGGGTCTGTCTCTGCTTGAAGAATTCATGTCTGGTATGATGTAGCTCTAAGTGGCCAAAGTCTCTTTTTGTACTTTGAGGCAACACATGTGACTGCAAGAAAGAGTGCAGTTTACTCCCGAGAAGATGAAATTCTCCATGGAAACCAGAAGTAAGTTCAGAATAAAAGAGAACCACGTGTCTTAAATGGCAAATAACAGCAACATAAAAATGAAAAGTGCATTGATAATTGAAATTATGAAACAAAACCCCCCTGTTATAATTGTTCAGTTATAAAACTGAACAATTCCTAAGTTCAAAAATTTCTGTAACACTTATTTTTGGCTTTGGATTGGAATACTTAAAAGGGGTTTAAAACCAATAAAAAGTATTAAGTGACTCAGACAATATTAGCAATTCAATATGAATAATGCTCTTCACAGCTCTTCCTTCATACTAAAACTGGTGAGATGTTCCAGCTGTAAATAAAAGTTGGAAAACAGTCAAGGCAGGTATTCTCTGCAAGAATACTGCAAGTATTCTCCTGAGTTCACTGAGCCCAAGTAAAGGTTAAAGTCATACCTGGAGTCTTGAAATTTCTCAGCTGAGATGGAGTGTCACAGATTTCCAAGATCCAGTCACCTGCTGCTTTTTCACTCCAGCAGTGAGTAGTCATAAACTCCCAGTTTTTAAATCCTTCCATGGAATGATCAAATAGCCTAAAATAAATCATGGCATTATTTTAAGTGAACCATTTTATTTAGGGAGCTAAACTTCCAAGTCTGCCAACTCTTGAATGATATACTAATTGGCCAGTTCATTCATCTGTGCCTCCACATAACTTTACTCATGGTGGTTTTCCCACACATGTTTCAAGCACATTCAGCAGTTTCTTATTGCTTTGATGGAAGAGATTCTTTACAAGCCATCATTTGTCACAATGTGAAAGAGAACAGAAAGAGAATTCATTGCAAAAAAACCCCAAATACTAACATTGTTTAATAGCATTCATGTGTCTTGGGAAAAGTGCATACAATACAGCATATCCGTTGCTTTAACAGCATGATGTAAATACAAACATCTTGTAAGTTCAAAAATTTCTGTAACATTTATTTTTGGCTTTGGATTGGAATACTTAAAAGTGGTTTAAAAACAATAAAAAGTATTAAGTGACTAAGACAATATGAGAAATTCAATATTAGTCAATTCAACATTAGTCTCAATCCTCAAATGACCAAGGTATTACTCTCTTCAAACACTTGACAGAACTGAGTTTGAGTAAAACTGAGAGACTGATGGCATCTGATGGTTTCATCTAACCAACAACATTACCATAATTTAACCACCTAAGTCTTCGGTGAATAGGTTGGAGCTCAGGCCTGGATTATGATAATTTCTAATATGGGGGCCAAGTTCAGAGGTTGCAATGTGATGCTAATCCCATGGGGCAAGGGGAAGGAGGACTGGCCAGAGATTTTATTACTTAATACTTAAATTTATTAATGAGATTTTGGAAAGACACAAGAGAATTTGCACTTTTATTCAGTGCTCATAGCGTGTTACCTGGTACTCCAAAGCTATTGATGGGACGTGCACTCTAATTAAGACTGTTGCCTCCAATAAAATGGCACAGCTCAGCTTTAACAAATACATATGTATATACAGCAATATTTATGTATGAATATATATTTCTATATAGATACATGCATATGTGTACATCAGTGGACAAGGGAAGAGCTACGGATGTCATCTATCTAGACTTCTGTAAGACCTTTGACACAACATCCTTCTCTTGCAAGTGGTGAGACAGGGATTTGATGGGTGGACTGTTCGGTAGATGAACAATTGGTTGGATGGTCACACCCAGAGGGTAG
>NW_010544023.1:19352-27841 GCF_000687285.1 Phaethon lepturus | reverse complement strand
AAGCAGCACGTAGCGCAGCCGGAGTGGCTCTGGGACTCTGTCCCAGCAAAGGTTTTGCCCACTTGCCGCATTGCCCGGAGTGACTTGCAAGACTCTGTTTCCACCTCCACAGCGATCGGTCGGTCTGTGTCTGTCCCGTAGCAGTGGCGCGTTACTCTGCGGCAGCTCTGCGGAGGTCTGCAGCAGCACGCTTTTGTTCTGCGAGGGATGTCCTGAGGTTTTCTGAAGTTCGTTAACAATTTTGTAATGTTAGTGTCGTGCTAGTGACTTCAGGTCAGAGCAGCTGCCTGCCTTGCTCTCTTTTTTGGTGGTTTGTTCCAGGTTCCTGGGATTACCATGAAAACAGCAGGCCCTTATCCTGCGGGAGAGATTTACTTAGTTTTGCCTGAATCAGCTCAGCTCTCATTCAGTCAAAAAAACTGAATTTGGGTGCCTTATTGTAAGGCTGCTTGAGCCACGGTGAGATGTGTCCAGCTGCAGAGGACTCTGTGTCCGTCGCCTGTGGATTCGGCTCTGTAAATGAGGGAGGTGGGTGTTGCTTTTGTTTAATCCCGAAACCTTCCCCAGGGCTTGTGGCTGCATCTGCCCTGTGTTCTGGAGCAGCCCCCGGGGGAATGTGGTGCTCTGGTTGCTATAGCAGGGTCTTTTGTGGAAGGCATGGCTCCGAGAGGCAGCACGTGGATGGATCTCTTGGCGTGACTATTAACGGTGCCTCTGCTTACAACTGCTGTATGATCTGCTTTGCTTAGGCACTAGCTGATGATGGATTTTGTAGCTGTTAAATTAAAGATAATTGCAGGCTTAGGAGGCTGTGTGGTGACTACCAGAGGGTGGTGGAATATGTGCAAGCGAAATGTGCAACGGAGATTAGCATTACAGTGGTGCGATCTACGAGAACCGTAAACCAAAAAGGAACCTACCTTCTCCTTGCTGGCCCAGATCCTCGAGGGGATAAATTGCGTCTCTTGGGTTCTGCGTCTAGTCTGAGGCCTTTCTGAAGGGGCGTTAAGATTTTGGCTGGGAAAGGCTTGGCGGTGCCGAACCGCTTCGTACTGATCTAGGCAATACCTGCCTGGCTCTGCAGTAGCTCTGGAGGCAGAAACCGTGTTGTGGGGTGAGCGAGTGAGCCGAGTGGATTCCACTGATGCCCAAGTCGTGATGCTGGACTCAGAGCCTCCCTGTAGCTCTTGAATGAAAACATGCCTTTAGTGACACGGTTAAAAAAGGAAAAGGCCTGACAGCAGTTGTTTCCATGACAACAGAAAGAATCGCCTGCAATATTTCAGCTCATCAGCCCGGAGAACAGTCTGATTGATAGTTACGTACGCGTGGTAGAGAGAGAGCAGAAGAGAGGAGGCCAATTATACTGCATTTTCCTTGTCCTTGAATGTCTGTGGCCACAGCGACTGTGGAGGGCAGTTTTAGCTTTTTGTTGTTGTTTTTTCCAAGCGAGAATGACCCGCATGCCCCTTGGAAGCGCCGGTACAGCCTGCCAGCTGCGGATACGTGACCCTCACTGCCATAGGCTCTCCGGTTCAAAGCCTTTGCCATGTGTACAGGGCATACGGACATTTGGCTCCTTGGTTGGTGATTAGCAAATAGTTATTTACAATATAAAGAGTATCTCAGAGGGGGAAGAAGTGAATTTGAGCACGTGCTTCCAGGACAAGCTATCTGCACTCGGGACGTTCCTCTCTTCTCAGACTGTGTGATGAACGTCTCGAAGGCAAGATGCATGTGGCTTCAGGAGAGTAACGGAACGATTCAGGCTTCAGGAAAGCCGTGGTGGGTTCAGTGCATCTTCCCCCAGAGCACTGCTGGGCTCGCCAGCTCTGCGCCGTCTCTGGGCCTTTCGCGTGGTGAGGGGGCGGGTGGCCAGATCCTGCCCGGGCGGTGCGTTACTCAGAGCTGAGTAGGAAGGGGAGCATGTGGTGGAGGAGCTGCCGGAGGAGAGGGACAGGTAAGGGTGCTGTGGGAGAGCCTGAGAAGACAAACCCAAGGGTCTGGGTAAAGCGTTCCCAGATCAAGAGTTTTGCTGAGGTCTGGGACAGCGTGGCTCTGGGATGGCGCGGAAGGCGCTGCCGGTGCAGGGTGGAGAGCCGCTGCTGCGAGGGAGCGTTGTGTCGCCTGGGGAGGCCAGGCCCGGTGCCCGCGCTGGCGCTCTGCGTGGAGGCATACCTGTCTCCCCAAGTGCTCGTGTGCGGCTTTTGTCCACAGTGACTTTCTTTCAAGGCAGCTCACTTCAGTTATTTTCACTGCGCAGCTGCCAGCAGAGTTTCCCTTTTTCCTTGCGTAGTGATTAAAAATTGAGTCAAAGACTAAGACGGTGTGATCTCTGGCAAAATGTTGTTCGCTCTGCCCCCAGGCCTCACCCATTGCGAGACAGCAGCTCGTGACCCGCTGTGGGCAGGGCTGCTCAGAAGAAGCCTTGTCCAAGAGGCCCTTCGCTCTGCCCGGGACATGGGCGCTTCTCGGGGGCCGTGAGGCAGAGCTGTAACGCAGACTGCAGCCCCAAAGAGAATGCCCGCTGCCAGTCGGAGCCTGGGAGTGCAGAGAGGAGCACGCTTGTGCCTGACCGGGAACGGTCCCCACTCCTGGTGACCCTGCCTGACGCTAGAGGAACACTGAAGCCCCCTCTGCCTGCGGGGGGCAGGAGGTCAGCCTTAATTCCAGCTGATGGCACTCCTTGAAGGCAGCGATACCAGTTCTTCATGTTGGGCTTGATCCATTGCCGAAGAGAGTTTAGAGTACGTGCAACTTCAGTCAGTACCCGCTGTGGCATTTTGGGCCCTTGGGAAGTGTATTTTTGGGAAAATATTTGAGAATGAACATTGAATGTTCCCTTAAAAATAGATCCCCAGAGACAACAGATGCCAGATTGCTGCTCATGAGGGAGGCTGTTCTCCCTGGCTCCTGTTGTAGTTTCTTGATGATGCTTTTGCTTTGGAATATGAGCAGAAACATTCAAAATAGAAACACTGTGGTGTGATAAAATGGAAGAAACCTACAAGAATCTGTGATGCTGTCATATCTCCCTGGGATATGTAAATGATGCCTTTTAAAGCAGTTTGAGTATGTATGCGGCCCTCCTTGTGTTAACGCTCTTGTTGCAGGCTGTGGTCCCTCTATCTGCAATTCTGTTTGCCCTGACCCGCAAATCTGTAACTGCCCCGGTGCTGCGGGGGTGACGCTTACCCATGTACCCAACTGCTCGTCCGCAGAGACCTGTTACTTCTCTTCCCAGCTGGCTGCGGGGGAATTTTCCCATCCCTCTTCTTTCTCTCTTTTTTCTGCCTCTCCTTTTTCCTGTTGTGTCTTTTTTTTTTTCTTTCTGTTGCCCCCAAAGGTAACTTAGTCCTGTTAGTCTGTCTGCCATCAGCTACAGACCCCAACAATAAGTCATTGTGGATGTAAGGGTATCTCTGTCCTTTGTGCAAAAATAGGACCTTTTTCTTCTAAAACTAAGGTGCACACAGTGGCTTCAAGCCAGGGAAAGATGGCTAAAAAAGCCCTCTGGACCTACAGAAGCCCCAGGACAGGAGCAGGGATGAATTTCTGTGTACATGAACTTGCCATCTTGTTGTGTGTTGTTTTTGTAACCTTCTCACTCTCTTTATCAGACAAGTTCAGAGTCTGTGCTGGATCCTCAGCAAATCCAAGCTTTTGACCAACTCTGCCGACTCAACCGAGGAACCTCCAGGGTACGTACCACCCTTTTTCCTTCTGGCTCTCAAGTGGCGAAGGGTATTTTGCATGTTGTCAAGCCAGATATTAGCACTGGCAGCGTGGGCTTCGGCTTTTCTCTTGGGTTTCATTTAGTGCTGGCAATTTACTGGCTGTTTCACATCAGAAGGCAGCCACGCTGCCTCTGACAGAGCTGGGGAATTCGCTGGCAGTGAAACCATGGAAATGCCTCTGGCTTTGGGGCTGGCTGGGCCTGAACAGTGGCCATGGTGTGAGGTTTCTTGGATTCTTTTTAGATTTGTGAATAACCCTCCCCTCCAGACACTGCGTGGCTCCCGCCACCGCACAGAAGGCCCCCCTCCCTGCCCCCCACGTTGTCCCAAGGAGAGTGCAGCTCCCTCTGTCCCCTGCGTTTTCCTTGTGCCTTCTGCCTGTTTTGGCTGCAGTCGTTGGCACTTTCAGCTCTCTCTGGGATTGTTTTTCAATTATGTAACTTTAAAACAACATAAAGACACCTGGAAATTCTTTAGTTCAGGACTGTTGTCCTGCACTGAGCTCCACAGGGTCACTACATACCATATATACCCTTTTCTTTACGTGTGTTCAGGTTTTTCTAATTGCTGCAGGAAAAAGGTGAGCCCCCCACAAGCACTTTGTCTTTCTGCACCCTGCGCGAGTGCTTCTAGGCAGACTGCCCAGGCCGCCGGACAGGGACGTGTCTGGGTTTTGTCTTGCAGCTAGCTCTCCTGACAGAACTGTCTCGCGGCCACGGCAGTGAAAAGCACGGGCTGCTCAGCGTGTCCCACGGTGACCCGACCACCAGCAGTGTCTTCCAGAACGAGAACTTCCAGCTCCATCTGGCCCCGCCTCCGCTGGCTGAGGACTAGCGCTCCTGCCTCCAGCCCCGGCTGCGGCTGGGCCACGGCTGGCTTCAGGTCTTGGTGCTGGGAAGCTTTTCCATCACAGCACTGGACTTTCCCCCCCTCCGCCGCCTCTCCCAGGACCCTCTGTGCTGTGTTGAATCTTGCTGGGTGCTGGGGGGTTTGTAGCAGCGGGTGATCTCCCAGCTCTGCTGCTGCCTCTCACTAAGCCGAGGCAGCCATGGGGCTGGAAGCTGTGAACTCGGGGGGCAGAACCAAGCGTGCCGAAGCACCGCGCAACGCCAGGCCAGCCGCGCTGACCCGGAGGCTCATGGCAGCGGCGGTAACTTTGCCAAATAACCGAGTCAGTTCCACTGCACTGGAGGGGAGCGCGGCATGTCCTGGGCTCAGAGCCTGTGTTTCACGGTGAAGTGTTGTTTTTGTGGGTGAGTACTGTACCCGAGCGTTAACTGTAGTGCTGGTTAAAGCGGTCATTTTGCCAAGGCCTGGCCCACCATCTCATGGCAGCAGCTGTGGGCTCTGAGGGCACAGAACAGGCAAACCTGGAAAAGGCTGAAGAATGCAGAAAACGATACACGTGTGAGCAAACTAACCTGCACGTAGTGTGTTCCTACAACCTTCCATTAAAAAGACCCTTGGTTGAACTTTCTTGTGTGAGCCCTGTGCAGGGGGAGCGGGCAAGAGGGCTGC
This sequence comes from Phaethon lepturus, assembly GCF_000687285.1. Classification (NCBI taxonomy): domain Eukaryota; kingdom Metazoa; phylum Chordata; class Aves; order Phaethontiformes; family Phaethontidae; genus Phaethon; species Phaethon lepturus. The sequence continues at coordinate 22,586 of NW_010544023.1, read as the reverse complement.
GGGCCTGGCAGTGCTGCTGGCTGCTGTTCTCTTAGTTACAGTTGCCACTGACTCTGGTAGAGAAAGATGCACCTTGTCACTGCAGGTGAAGTACAAACCCCCCGCTCTTGCCCTGTTATACCTATGTTGGGGGCACGTGTGTGTCTGTGTGTGCATGTATGTGTGTGTATAAAAAGGTGCTGCAGGCCATTGGGGAGGTGGGTGCCGCTGGTCAGAGCGGTTTGTCACCAGTAGCTCAACCCACTGTTCTGCAGTACCAAACTGGGCAGTGTCCCTTCCCAGCAGCACCGTTATCACTCTACAACCGCAGCCTAATAGCAGTGGTGTTTCTGTGCTGTCACCTCTGGCGTGTGAAACACGCTCCAGCTCCTGCCCTAACACGGGATGTTCCTGCTCTGGTGAGCGTTATCTCACCTCGTCTCCCCTGTTCATTTTGTCAGTAGTGCTTGGGTGTTCCGGGGTACCACCAAAAAGGGCCCAGCTGCTCCCAGGAAGAACACAGCACCAGGCGCGTGTTGCTCTCCACGTACCCAGAGCTAACGCACGATGCTGGGGGCTGGGACACGCAGAGCTCGCAGTGGATGGCAGGAATACAGGGCAGCGCCGCTGCCTCCAGGGAACGCAAAAGCACTGGCTGGTGCAGAGGGCCCGCCTGGCCGGGGAGCAGGGCCGGGGCCCGTGCAGCCTGCCGCTCGGCGTGCCTGGTGTGCGCGCTGCCTTCCCACTAGCATCAAGAACTACGAAACAGTGCCCCAGCCGGATGTTTCCAGCCTGCAGCCATGTGTGAGCCTGCTCAGAGGTAAGCTAAGGGGCTACAGCCAGCTGTGGCATGGGGCTTGCAGCTCTTTTCCCCACTGTCCTCGCCCAGACTGGGGCAGCTCTTCTACAGGCAAGTGAGAACTGGGCTGTGAGGTTGCCCACTAGCCCCAGTACTTACCAGATGCCCAAAGCCAGGTGGGGCTGGGCCTGGGATGCTCCACCTGTTTATTACATTTCTCTGCCTAGCACTGGGTGCGTGTTTCGGATGCCGCCATCTGAAGCCATAAGTGACCCTTCCCTTTGCTGGAAATACCAGAATGTTTCACTCTAGTATGGAAAACACACAGTTAGTTAGGACAAGCAGAACCTCAGTTGTTCAGTATTTTATTAAAAGAGGAAATATACACACCTCTCCCTGGCAGAGTGGAGCAACGAGCCCGGGGCATGTCCCTTCCAGCACAGCCATGCCAGTGTTTGTGCAAAGAAATGAAACCACGTTTCTGTGGGGAGCGTGTTTCTGAACTGGGGCGCGTGGTGGAGCACAGGGCGAAACCCGCCGCTGTGCTGGCTGCGAAACGCTTTCCAGAACTAGCCCAGTCCCACACCAGGCTGCTCCACTGATGTTCTACAGGTACAACAGAAGGAAGAGGCAGCTTATTGTGCTTAAGACATCTGAACAAATCCTGGGTAGGAGACACTCACAGCTTGTGAATATTGCTAATTACTTACAGTTACGAAAGAATGTATCCTGACGACAGTGATACGAACCTGCAAGACCACAGGACCTTACGGTAAGTCTCGGTCATAAATACCCAACTGAATTTCACGGCGCTCACAGCCGGTGCCCGCCCGCAGCAGGCGGCGGCGGCTCCTGCCTGCCTGCGAACAAGGTGAGCTCATGCCCCCTCAGAGGGTCCTGCTGACCCTTCCTGTGCTCGGCACCCGCTCAAGGGCTGGCGAGGAGCACCCTGGCCTCGGGAACGGCCCCGCTGCCGCTCGTCCCTTGGGAGGACACCCTGTCCTCCCAGGAGCGGGAGGTTGCCTCTGGGAAGAAAGCTCGGGCAGGCCAGGCACGAGAGTGAGCTGCTTCAGCTCTCCACTCAGATTACAGTTAAAAGATTAAATATGAATAAATGCTGTAGGTTTATACATAATGTTTCCTTCTATCTATGGAATGTGTCTGAATGGTCAAAAGACACTAGAACATTGTTAGAAACCTTAGTTAACCAAGACAGACAACCCTGCCCTTAAAAAATAACTCCTATTTAGTTTTACTACGGCCTTCATCTAAATGCCCTCAGAAAAACAGTATTTTCAGGTGCCTTGTGAGAATGTTCATGCAATGGCCCAAGTTCCTCATTTAACAAGCATTGCACTTTTTTATGTAAGTCATCAAAACTATAAAACCTATTATTTTTGTCTGAAAGTGTTAAGTCTAAAAAGTACAGTATTACTTTATAACCATTTATGGTAAACTCCTAGCACACGCGCATGTGCACATACACACACTGCTGCCTAAATGTTTTCTAAAGATACCAATTACAAAGTGTATAAAATTAGTAATACATTGTCAGGATACAGTGAGAGATGAGCCATCCTATAACACGGACTATAACCTAGTATCAATCACTAAACTGTACACATTTATACAGCCTTATATTCACCGGTGACTTTTGAAATGTAAACAGCAAATACACAAAGAAATTCAGTAACGCTGTTGAAAACACAGTTATTACTGACTCCAACTGCTTCAAGCTGACTGAAATCTTCCAAGAACGACACTTTTGCTTCATCAAGCAGGGCTGAAACCAAGCCGCCAGCGAGACGGCTCGCTCTTACCAGCTATTTGAGGAAACCCCTGTTCAGAATCTGCTCTTGAACTGGGCGCAGGAGCGGGAGCCAAAGCTTCCTCCCTCTGCTAGAATGACCTTAGGCTGTATTTTAACAAGCACATGCACTACCGAGCCCACGGGCCACCTCCCACGGGCACCTCCACGCTGTCCCCAAGCTCTGCCGACACAGTGGTGTGGCTGATGAACTTTTTAATTTTGATATTCTTCAGGCAAATGCAGGTCCTGAGCCCATTTGGTCCTGAGTGCGCGTGTCCAGCACCAAACAGCACAGGAGGAAGCAGCAGGCAAAGCCGAGGGCGGATTTTGCGTGTTTGGAGGTAGTTCCTTCCTTCGCCTATCGTTTTACAGCCCAGCCTAGCATGGTATTGGTTAGACGGCCGCGCTTCCTCTCTGCCTGCTGCCCCTCCTGCCAAGCTGCAACAGCCAGATCCCCTTCCCGAGATCCACGCAGGGAAAAGGGACCAGCTGGATCCAGGCAACTGGTCCCCCCCGGAACAACAGTTGCCGCCTTGGGAGATTTCAGAGCCTGACCTATCTCAGCAGAGGCTCGGTGCATAGCCTGGAGAAAAGTTGGAGGCACTTTGTGCATTCTCTAGCCTGCCGCACCAACCCGCTGGACGAG
>NW_010544023.1:8450-19321 GCF_000687285.1 Phaethon lepturus | reverse complement strand
GCCGACAGCCTTCGAGAAGGGTCGCACCGGCACTAGAGAAAAGGGTGGACGATGCGCAAGGACAGAGAGAGACGGACAGAGCCTCTTATCGCCGCACCTCGCGTAGCTGTTTGAGAAAGAATAAGGGCAACTTGGTTTTGCTGCTCGCAGATGTGCTGCACCAGCTCATCCTCTGTGCTTTGAAGGCCTGCCGCAAAACATCCTGATGGATGGAAACATCTCAACTGGCACATCCTTGTGTGATAAGTAGTATATGATGTAACCCAGACCAGGAAAAGGACCTATTTCAGCTATAGAAGTCTTAATATTTATCACTACCTTACGTGCAGGCGTGGGAGATCTGATCAGGCTGAGAATGTTAAAATTGCTCAGGCTCCTGCTAGTTCACCAATACGCAAGTCCTGCGACCACACGCCCAGGAGGAATCTGAAATATCAAGTGCACTGGAAAAAAGGGATTGTCAGAAAAACCAGAAAATATAAATACTACAAAAGCAACATTACTGAGTGGGAACTGGACTGATCTGATACCAACTTGTCGGATCACACAGTGGTTTCTATAGTCTCAATCACTTCCATTTCGCACTGCGAGGGTGACAAGAGCGGGCATTCATCTGGTTCCCAGCTGCTATCCGGGCTGTAATCTTCTTCCGAACTTAGCTCGGCCACCCCCTCCGTGTCCTCGTCACACGACTCCATGTAGTGAACCCCCACTGCATTGATCCCGGAGTCCTCAGAGCTGGAAGGGGACGAGCAGTGATCTGGTTTTGGTGTATTGCTCTCTTTTGTGATTAAGGCATTGCGAACGGGGACTTCCTCGGGCTTTATCTTGTGGGGCACAGGGGGAGGCTGCCTCTGCACGTAGCACATCTTCCCGTTGATGCATTTCACGCGATAATTGTCAATGAAGAGGTCTGCGATCGTGCAGAACTGCGGGGAGTCGGGGGGCAGAGGGGGCTGGAAGACGGGCGCAAACTTCAAAAAGTGTTCGGTGAGCGAAACTGAGATCTGGATGGTGTTTGTAGACTCCCGAGGGCGAACGGGTATTTCGGTGCTGGGAAGCTGCTCTACAGGGGTCATGGGCTGATAGACATATTTACCTGCAGGGGAAAACAGAAAAGCAGCATTTAAAGATCGTATCGTCAAATTAGAAACAAACTGATGACACGATGCTTCCCCTTGGCCATTAATGATAACCATCGGTTCCCTGCAGGCAGCAGCGCTGTTTTCAATGGTCTCAAGGTATTTAGTCCTCTCCTGGCACAGCGTCTCTGGTGCTTAATAATATAGGTAAGCACAACCTTCCTTACTCCAGTCCTGCTACACTCCCTGCCCCTAAGGCATCCGTTGGAAGTCACCAACTCTAGAAAATTAACCCCAGGGGTGCAACTCCGTAGCTAAGAAGTGGGACAGACACCCAGTCTGCCTGCACCCCTTTCTAGGGGAAAAAACCTGAAAAGATGCTCAAAGACTTTTTTTTTTCCCCACCGAATGCAGAGCAGTTCTACCTTCCATCTTTGCTACAATGATCTAATTGTATTATATAGTTATTATTTCCCATTACAATTACTCTCCCTGCATGCGCTTCCACTTTTTTTTTTCTGGGGAACTAAATTGTGTTTTTCTGTATTATAAACCAGAGGTTCATACATGACTGCAATTAGAATTTTAAGGCAGAAAATCAGGCAATTCCCAAGCCATACAAATGTTTTTGGCATCTTGATTATCTGCTTAAGTAGTAAGAAAAAAGGATTATGTTGGTTATATAGAGCTGAACCAAGTGTGAACTGAAAATCTTTACTAAAAGAAATAAAAGAGCAGAAAATCAGTACTTTGTTAGGGAAAAACTGAGAAACCTGAGGCTCTGCCTAAGACTGTGAAATGCTGCATTTTATTTGCATGAAGCCTCTGAAAGTTTCATGTCTCCCTAGGCGTTCATACGCTACGAAAGCACAAATTTCCAGAAAACTTGCAAGTAGCGGGGCTCTCCAAAGAGTTGGGATGCACGAGTTGCAAATACCGCTTTGCAAAGGGAGAAAAAGCATCAAAGCGCTGAAGGACCGTTCTGATGCTTGAAGCGCTCCAGGTAAGGAGCTTGCATGAAGCCTCTGAAAGTTTCATGTCTCCCTAGGCGTTCATACGCTACGAAAGCACAAATTTCCAGAAAACTTGCAAGTAGCGGGGCTCTCCAAAGAGTTGGGATGCACGAGTTGCAAATACCGCTTTGCAAAGGGAGAAAAAGCATCAAAGCGCTGAAGGACCGTTCTGATGCTTGAAGCGCTCCAGGTAAGGAGCGGAAAGCCGCCGGGGTCTCGCTGCAGGCAGGAGTGCGGCTGTGCTGCGGTGAGAGCTGCAGCTCGGCGGTAGGTGCAGCCCTCGAATTACCCATTCCTTTGGAAAATGGGAGCCTTTCCGCTGAGGGAGGCTGAGCGTGGCCCGGGCCAGTGGCCAGGCGAGAAGGGCTTTTCCCTGAGCGAGGAAGGGCTCGCTCCCTTGGCTTGCCTCTCCGCAGTAAGCAATCCCATCCTCAGCCTGGGAATCCTCCCCAGACGTGGAAGAGCTCTGACTGCAGCACGTTGAAAGCGCTGGCAACGGGACGGGCCGAGAGACCCCGACTCGGGGCTGCAGCAGCCCCCGGGGTGCTCACCACACGCGGGCCGCGCGTCACCACCCGGCTGCAGGGCGTCACCGGGGGGCCCTGGGGTGCTGGGGAAGGCTCTTCCCAGCCCTCGGAAGGGAAACATGAAAGTCGGCTGCGCTTCTCCGCTGGGCCTTCAAACCCCCACGCCGCAGGGCAGGGAGAACAGAGGAAGTGCCAGGCAGAGCGCGGGGCTGAGAGGAGAGCGCGGGGAGCACCGGAGAGGCACGCTGCGAGGCCAGCGAACGCAGAAAGCGGGCTCACGGGAACGAGCACTAGCCACACGGAAGAGAAAAGCCTGCTCTGTCGTGCCACGGGCGAGAACAGGTAACTGAGCCAGACCGAGAGCAGCGAGACGGCAGCAGCGACGGGGCTGGGGAAAAGAACGTTTTGTGAATAGAGCTGACCGGCTCCCCTTGAACACCTCATCAAGCACTTTCTTCCTACGATCTGTGGAATGATAATTGGTAACAGAGCCACGGGAAAAGCTCAGTGAAAAGAAAGTAAGATTTTTTTTTTTTTCCCCTCCTGTTTCATTATAGCAGAAAACACACAGACATCCTCTCCACTTGCCATCTTTTTAACATATCATGGTCTAGTTTCTAAAAGTGCTGTGACTCAGAGGAATTTAGCGCTAGCATCAAACAACTGAACACTTCAACCACCGGCAGAGCAGAGCTCACTCCTCCGGCACCCTTTGGAGCAGCAGCAGGTATTTCGGTTCTGGCAGTCACTGAGGGATTGGGGGGTCTTGGGTATTTTTCAAATCTTGCCAACACGACTTCTCTGGGGCAGGTGGGCAGACCTTACCTTCACAGCCCGCTGATGGCTTCCTGCCATCCGCTGCTCTCCAGAAACCCTCCTTTCAAATTAGTGAACACTGAGTACTACTGTTCTTGCAAAGCAATACAATTAGATGACCGATTAGCGTGCTGCTGGTTGCAGTAGCATCTGATAAAATTCAGCTCATGAAAACTGAAACGCAGGCTACGTGGGATCAACCTACCCTTACCTGAAACCCCCATCCTGTGGTTATTCATATATTTGGGGTGCTTCTGTGTGGGCTCCTATTCCATTACATTAACAAGCGACAATAGAAAACAGATACTAGTGAAAAAAAATCTCTCAACTCCTACTTTGTGCCACTTCTGTTTGAAGTGTCCAAGGAAAAACCTGGTAAATATTTTAATGGGACCAAGGAAAAAAAGGAATCTGCACAACAGGACTATATTTTTCCACTTAAAATAGCCACCGCATGCCATCGGAAGGCTGGGGAATGTTGGGAGAGCAAAAGTAGAGGATTTAAGCCAAGGTAGCTTACAGGATGGATGTTAAAGGGAATCAAAGATTCATCCGTTTGACTTTTTTTCCAGCAAGTGGCGGCAGCGGGGCTGAGGTGTTACCCGGGAGCTCAGCTGCTTGTTTTACCATTGCAGCAGCATGTGGTAATTCTCTGCGCGTTTCAAAACTGCCCCGCTGGCACTAATTTCAGGGTAGAAGAAAACAGTGGCTATTCTGTTAGCAGAGGATTTCGGATCCATTTGTGTGACCTTTCTGGCTGAAACCATTTCTTCACGTTCCAAGGACAAGTGCTGCCAGGGCAAAGCAGGAATCACCCAACGGAAAAAGGGAGAATTCTCTACATGAACCGATTTCTACATTTCTTCAGAATTCTGGTACAAATTTATTAAGTTTCAGCTAATTTTAGGGCCAAGTTTGTTTGTTTTAGACAGAATAAACTTCTGTTTGACAACCATGATCAGGTTCACGGGGCGCTGGTGCTCACAGCTGGGACTGTCAGACTGGATCACAAAGCTGTGGCTACAGCCTCAGTTACAGTTACCTTACCCTATATAACGCGTGGACACGCATCAGCCGTGATGAAAAATAAATGCAGACATTTCAAAATAAGATTGTCCCCCTGCCCGCACAGCTTGCTGGATTACCAGGGGTGTCTTTTTCACAGACAATGAGCACTCCAAAAGCACAAGTCCAAGTTTTCTTCTAAGACATCTTGGTCTGATCGAACTCCCACTGAAATAAACAGCAATATTTTTGCTGACTTTAAACATCTGGCAAAAGTCTATGATAAAATAGTATTTTAAGCACCTACTCTGATACATTCCTTTTAATACTCTAGCATGTAATTTATTGCCTATTTATTCCAACCAAGTCAGCTGAAGAACTCTGCAGTTGAGCTGTGCTGATGAATGCCGCTGTAAATTACAGCGTTTTGCACAAATACAGATGCCAGACTAGACGCTGCCTCGCAAGTTGTTTCCTGGGTCGCTTGCCACCGCTGCCTACGCAGAGGACAGGAATTCGGTGCAGGAAAAATACTGCACGTGCTGAACACATGGGGTTTTGTCCAAAAATCAAACTCCAAATTCCGTGAAGAGCACTTTGCCGCATTTGCAGAAGCCTGGGAAGCGCTCAGGCACTGTAACAGCCGCTATGGAGAAGCGTCACAGTTCTGGCTCTGCCGTTCCACCACCGTGGCAAAAGGGCTCAGGGGAGACAAGAGCCCGTTCGTCTCCTGGGTGTTTAAGGGGAAATGTGTGAAACTAGGCTCTGCCAAAATGATTTTCATGATAAGTCTCAATTATCCATGAGAGCCATATGCTAACAGATGACATGGATGACATGTGAGGCAATGAGACGTCAGAAGCAGGTACATAGGCTACGCTTAGCTATTTGTCGCAGCTGAAAGCCTGCGCCGGTACCTACATTTGCTGCTGCTACACGCTCGCAAAGCGGCATCCTCCATAAACACTGCACCTCTTGGATCCCAGTCACGCAGCAACAGCAGTTTGCGCACAACTAAAACTGTTGTGCAACTGCTTTTCCCTTTCTTCTTTATTCAGCTGACCCTTGTGAAAGCCTAAAAACCAAATCCTCCAGAGAATTAGCACAAAGAAAAGCCCATACTCAACCACAGAACAACTATTCCAAACATGACCAAGGAGGTTAAGTACTGGGCAACGCTCATCACCGTTCACAGAAATATGATTTTTTGTATTGCCAGATCGGACGGATGCTGCTCACCGAAGCCTTGGCTCCATGCCTCCACCTGCCAGCAGGTTAAGGCAGGATCCAGCAGAGCAGTGAGCTCTAGCATGACCTGCAGATCTCGAGCGAACTCATGCAACTTGGAAAAATTTTTATCGCCAAAAGTAGACGCACGCTTCCATATAATATATATATAAAGTCTGTTTGTGACATTTGATTACCAGAACTACATGATTGATTGATTGGAAGCTGTATTATAGTGTCTCCTGCTTGCAAAAAACAAACAGAAGCCCTCAGAAGCAAGCCATGAGGTCATTTCTCTCTGATTTTTTTGCTAATTGAGCAGTCTGCATGCATCCTCACCAGACACAGCAGCAATTTCCGTGGCTAATACAAAATAACTTAACCATGAAATAAGCAGAGGTGCTGCTTAAACATTTTATTCTCCACTTCCCTTCGTCACAGCGTTCTAGTTTACCTCTGACACTCATTCATGTGCTTGGCATATTAAAAAAAAAAATCAATCCGTCTTTCAGCAGTGAGGTTTCTCCTAACAAGTTCTCAAGTTCTATCCTCTCAAAATGCTGCCTTTGAGGATTTTTTTTCCTAATAAACACCACCACAAATTGCAATGCACTTCAGAAAACAGTAAGAGATTGCTATGGATCTTCGGTTGTGAACCTTAGGACTCAAAGTCAGTGACACATACTGTCTATATTTGTTTGCATGCAAGACATCTAGACATCTTAACTGAAACATAAAAGCTTTTTTCATATGTATTCTTCTCTCTGCAGCTGCTTGGGCAAGGATTTCTACAGTCTGCAGTCTGCCAGCTCATCTACTCTCCAAAACTCAGCCAAGGTAATGAAGGCTAACAGTCTGCCATTTAACCATAACCTGGCTCCATTTAACCCATAGCTGAGGTGCGCTGCAGAACCAGCTCCGACGTCACCGCAGGTTTCGGTGCCTGTGGCGTATGATTTGGCGTTGAGGTCACTAAAGCAGTGACCTCAACGGTAAGGCAAAGCACATGAGCTGACGTTCAGGCAGCTGCGTGTTCCCTCTGAATAGACAGGGGTATGCAAAGGGTGCGCGCGGTCGGCGTCCACGGGTTAACAGCAGAATGCTGCTTGTTAAGTGTTGGTGACCTGTTTCTGCTCGGACCTACCCCTTTGTAATGGCACCAGTGACCTTTGGTTGCAAAGTCAGACAGGATTCTCACTCGAGCCATGCAAGAGTCTTACTGCCACATACAACCCTGCCAAAAAAATCAGCTTACATGGGAGGGAAAAATCGGTCCCACTGTGAAGAACATAAAAACCGCCAACATGTAATTAAATACCACATAGCTTTGAAGGAGCGAAGGCAAAGCAAGTATTCATAATGCACGTGTTACAGGAGACAGTATTAGCCTGGAGGGATTCTGCATGAGTCTCAGGAGAGTTCACAGCTTGGGGGCTCATCCACATCTCTCTGCACGGGGAAACCTTGGCGGTCAGCTTCTCAAGCACCGCCCTTCTTCAGAGCAAAAGATGGAGAACTACCAAGCGTTCTTCCAGCGGGCCTTGTTTCATCTCTCACCAGTGGGGCAGGAGAGACAAGCCTGTCTCCTTAGGAAGAGCTGACTGGATGCACACCCCTCTGACGTCTAAATGAAGCTGTCTTGCGGGTGATGACAGCTACAAGCTGGAGTAGTGTCTTGCTGCCTGGATTGGCACAGTAGCCCAAGGCCAGCGTATAACTGTCAAACACCCAGCTGGCTTTCCAAGGTCCCCGGGGCGGCGGGCGGCACCGGTGGCAGACAGCTCTGCCATAACAGACCGGCCTGCGGTTGGCCCCAGCCCGTGCATGGGAAGGAGCCGGGTATCGCTTCACCGCTGGCAAAGCAGAAAGTCGGGGCAGAGCTTTCCTCCTCCACAGACTAAAGCCAAACTCGCTGCCCTCGGTCTGGTGATGTATACTGAAGGGCACCCAGCACCCTAACCCTGCTTGAGGTACCCACCACACTTTTTTTTCCCCAGCAACGTTCAGCAGAGTAGCAGGGTCATCTGATAGCGTGATTCTGGTCTGAGCCCCTGCACGGGGACACTGCCGTCCAGCCCCGCAGGCTGCAGGAGCCAGCATGACTGCCTCTGGCCGTCCTCCGTCCTTCTCGCCAGTTACGTGCACAGCTTGGGACAACAGACCTTTGCAAACCAAGATTGCCCTAACCATAATATTCACCAAGGACTGTAATAGCTTCAAATTATACTTTGCTTAGAGCACAGTAATAGCTTTTGCAGACGGGCAAGAACAAATGGAAGGAGAAACACAGTACGTTTGCAGATGGCACATGTAAAAAAACCACTGCTAACCCAGTTTCCATTTCTTTGTATCATACGTAATAGTCATCGTGTTGTATCTAGCAAAATGCCACAGGCTGTGTCGGGAACGTGAGGTATGAGGAAAAGAAAAACATCTCATCAGATTTACACTGTAAATCAAGCTTGTACACAAGCTCAAGTAAAGCTGAACTGTGGCATTGGTGGCTATAATGAAGCATAACCAAAATGCTTGTCGATGTTGAAGGAGCTTCACAGATAAAGACATTCAACACCTTAATGCAAGTGATCTATCTTTTCATCCTGTGCTTCTTCCAACCAACTTTGAAAAAGCACCGAGATTGTTCAAACAAATTTCTAGCGCTGGAAACACAAACAGAGCATCCAGCACACTTCCACTGCCTAGGCATCGATAGAAAGCACCAGAAGGGCTCACAAGAGACTCCAAGGACACAGGCCAACTGTGCAAGGGACCATCAGTCACCCCAACACCACCAGAAAAGAAAAAGAAGTCATGTAACAGGGCCTTAGCAGCCTGGACATACAGCAGGAAACACGGGCAGGCACTGACCTAACCGAAGGGTATCGTGACAAACAGCACCTTCTCGCAGAAGCACCTCCATCAGAGCACTAACAAATCCGTCCCGCTCCGCATCTCACCCGAGCAGAGAAAAGAACCGGTCTAGCACTGTTTCTACAGTGGCTCCCCCAGCAGCAATTTTGTACAGTTGCCAATTCCCTTCTCATGTGAAGGAGAGGTGTTCCCTCTCATTGCTGTATAGCGAGAGACAGCTGTGACAGCCCTTGACTTGAGGAGCCGTAAGCTTTTCACAGGAAACCAAGAAAGAGAAGGAAAAAACCAGCAAGTTTTTCTTCATCAAATTTGTATTTTAATGCCCTTTTGTCTTGGTTTGTTTTGAATACAAAAAGGACCGTGATTGTACATGCTGTGAGCTGTCTATGCCTTTCAGGGTTGTCTGTGTAAGAACAGGTAACATTGAAATGCAAACAGACCCCAGAGCTTCCTTCTATCATCCCTGCTCTTTCCTGTCATTTCTTACATAGGTTTACCAGACCTAAAGAAAAAACAACCTTGAAGGCTCGAGAAACGCTTCATGCAGGATATGACCCCTTCAAGAGGATTTATTTGCTTACTAACCATTGTAAGCGAACAGAACATCGACACGCAAAAAAGCAATGAACAGCAATGCACGCCGCACGTGTGTCCTTTCGGTCCCTGTGAGCAGTGCCACGCTTACCACAGGTACTACCATCCCCAGCCCCAGCACAGCCCCACGTTGGCGTGGGAGAACACAGGCACGCCGCAGCGCGGGCACCTCCACAAGCACAGCTTGCCAGTAGCACAGCAGCTAAGTGCTGGCTATCACAACCCGAGTTCTGACCACAAGGATATTTGCCTTGCACCATCCCTTTACAAAGCTACCCCCAAAGGGGAGAACAGCCACTCTTTGCACGTTTCCCAGAAAACTTTTATCCCCAGCTTACACTAGGTATTTTTTAAATTCAGGAGAGAAGACAGCAAAAAATAGCTTAGTGCTAAATATTTATTCTACAAAACCATCCCTGTGCACCATCTGCTCAAGATTCAGCATCCCATCATTTTCATGCAGACCGTCAGCGTGCTGATACGGTAACAACGAAGCGTTAAGCACAGATCAGCGTCAGAAGCTACCTAGACAACGAAGGCACTCCCTGGTCTCTACCAAGTCACAAGTTTACCAAGAAGTCACAGGCACTAGAGACAAGTTACAGTCGTCTTCCTGGTGCGTAGTACCTGCTGCTGGGGGCCACCCATGAGCCCCTGTATATGATGGGAATGTTCTCCTGTGAATTCTCAAATCAGCAGAACAGCTCATGGGTTCTTGAAGGGAAAGTCTTCTCCAAAGGACTGCACCATGCAAGAAAGACCTGCGCTCTGCACCCACTGGAGACAGCCCAGGTGGACAGCTGAGGCGGGAGGTTGGGTTTTGTAGCTTGGAACAGTCGCCTCTTTATGGCTACAGCCTGTTTTCCTGGTGCGCTGAGAGGAGAAAATGGCACGTGCGGTGTGCTGTACCCGTGCTGCTCCCTTCCTGCTGTACTCCCTGACCCGTCGTCAGAGTACACGGTCTCCTGCTGACAAGTCATCTGTGCGGTGGCCTTACCAGAGCGCGAGCCTTCTGGGCTGGACAAACACCACGTTCTTCAACTTTATTGCTGGGAAGAGCATACTTATCATCAATACAGGCCATTCTTTTAACCCTCGTCCTACTGCTTCTTCTGGTGCCCATCTACGCACGTTTCAGTTCACAGAATCACTAAGGTTGGAAAGGACCTTCAGGATCATCAAGTCCAACCATTAATCCAGTGCCACCGTGTTCCCTAAACTATGTCTTCATTCGGCCCAATCTTTGTATTGCTATTACAAGCCTCTACAGAATGCATTGCTGGAGAATTTAAAGGACTGCTCTCCCTGCTTACAGCCAACTCCACGTGGTAATGTATTTTGACATTACATACCCACGTATGGGTACCAACCCTTCCTTTGGAGAGGTGTGGGATCCAACAGTGCTCTGCATGAAGACGTAAAAGACCAAGTACCACCACTGGTACGGAGGAGGTAGGCCATGACGTCACACAGTGCCGCTGCGGAGAAACGGCTCAGAGCAGCCGGACAACACAGATGGGAGCAAACAGCACGGTATTTTGACATTACATACCCACGTATGGGTACCAACCCTTCCTTTGGAGAGGTGTGGGATCCAACAGTGCTCTGCATGAAGACGTAAAAGACCAAGTACCACCACTGGTACGGAGGAGGTAGGCCATGACGTCACACAGTGCCGCTGCGGAGAAACGGCTCAGAGCAGCCGGACAACACAGATGGGAGCAAACAGCACGTGC
>NW_010544023.1:0-8413 GCF_000687285.1 Phaethon lepturus | reverse complement strand
GTTTCACACCAAGAGTGGCCAGATCCCACAGCACCAGCTGGGGAATGCTGAGGTCTAGTGGCACGGGGTAGGAAAAGCAAAGAAAAAGGTGAGTGTCTCCTCCTGCCTGCCCTGCCAACAGACGGCCTAATGCTGGTGGACTGCAGGAAGACAGCAAGAGCTGACCGGTCCACCCTGGCACACCTGATGGCATCCAAACCTTTCACCGGCAATAAGAGGCAGTTCTGAGTGAGTGCAAACACCTGGAATGTGGCTCAGGATCGGCAAAGCACTGAAATCCAACCACCACAGGCAGCTACACAGCATGAAGCGTGAAGCAGCCGAGCGCCCTGCCTGAAACAGATGCGGGTGTGCTCCAGCACCGGCATCACGCGGCAAGCGGGACGACAGCAGAGCATGCTCCCGCTGGGCACAGCGGGGCGAAGGTTTCAGGGCTGGGTGCAAGTACACAAGCAAAACAAGCAGTTTTGAGAGCATATGTGTGGGCGCTCAAGCTCCACAGCACCAGTGAGAACAAGAATACAAATGCATGTCTCTTGTTGAAGTTGTTTTACAACATGGGTTATACGTATATATACATTCTAACTATTACGTTGGCTGCATTAAAGTGTGTGTATATTAAAAACAAGGCCCAGTTGCCAAACAATCACATTTTACTTTCCCGGTAGGTTTGACTTCCATCGATGTGAATATACTCAACTATTGTCAAAAACATCTCCAAATTACACTAACTGCATTTTTTGAATTCTGTGATCAGTCACTACATAAAAATTGATTAGTGGAAGAATCAAAGCCCTTATGAAAACATACTCTGTATCTTGTGGACAGCTAAATTCATGAAGGTGCTGGAATAAAAACCGTAACACTAAAACAGTGTCACTTTAGATGCAGAGAGAAAAGAAAGTTACATATATACACACTACCTGGAATCCAGTCTACTGTCAACCAGCTTTTTACATTAGTGTAAGCTTGTGCCATGCATCAACAGCTAAGCCCACACTGTCACAGCTATCATTTTGGAACATCTTACAATGATTGCGAGTAAAGCATTTTGCTTTTTGTCCTTCACAGAAACAAAAAATTTCTGGTATAGCCTTATCAATGTGCAGAACTCAGTTACCACGGCTTGAAGTGAGTCATGAAGTGTAAGGCAGCGTTGGTTAAATTGAGAGCCATTACATAAAAACACTCCAAGATGTCCATTCTCTGCAAGCCCAGCTATGCTGGCTGCATCAACACGAGCAGCGACAAAACATATTTTTGATGAGTACACAGGTGCTGCCAGGAAATTTGAGGTCCTGTGCCAAGTACCTGAAAGCCCTTTTCATGTTTCCAGCAAACCTGACCACACAGTCAGCTCTGCGGACCTGCAGGATGGAAACCATGAAGATGACAATCTTGTGACTCAGTTTGTCTCATAGGGCAATGCAAGGATGTGACCGTGGGCTGCAGTTTAAGACACATGAAACATTCATCAGCAACCACAAGAGTAAGGATAATGTGTTAGAAGGTACTGCAGCCATGCACTTTTGCACTTAGGCACTCGGCGTAAGCACACTCAGAGAATCGAACAGGCAAACAGATTGCTCACCTGCAGCGTCCAGGAAGGAAGCCACACACTTGCCCCAGGCGCTGTACTCCAGTAAAAATTTTATCTTTGAGCTGTTACTCTGCAGTGAGAAAAGTGCCTGAAGCCTTTTACCAGAATGAAGACCTCGGAGCAGGAGCAGAGGCTCAGCCTTCATCACAAAGCCGTTTAGAACGTCCTGAATTCAGAGACATCCGCGCCAAAAGCTGACGGGACGCGATGTTAATGAACCCTTTGGAAGTACTTGCTTCCGGTAGGAAATATCCACAGCCTCGACATTTCAGGCTGGTCCTCAGCAGGCTTCATGAAAACAGCACATTAACCCTTCAAGCAGCTACAGAGGAGAGGTGTCATTTACCTGCAACTCTCAGAGGCTCTTCCCAGCGGATCGCTGACACAATTCTTTGTGAATCACGCTCCTCAGACAGACAGACAGATTACGAAACACAGCCTCACAGTCATATATGACAAACAAGAGTTTCTAGCTGGCAGAAAGCGTTTTGGTACACAAGGCCCCCTTTCCTCAGGACTTCTGGAGAAAGAAGTGCAGTGATTTCTACTCAATCCTGTGTCAGGCATAGAAGAATTAGTCCTACAGGATGTACTTACAGCAAGTAAATTGAATTCAGAGCTTTTCCTGTGCTTTATTCCTGTTAAGTGATATCAAGGGTTTTGTTAATAATAATAATAACAACGGAATATGCATGTCTCAACATAACTCTGTGTTATAGCAAGGATTTCAAAATGAAGGCCAGCAGGTTCTTTGAAAGGTGCTGATGTTCCCATAGGGTATGATGAATCTACATATGTTGGTTCTTTCTCCGAGACGCAGAATCAACAGTACATTCGTACTGCGAGTTGTGGATTTAACTAAAACCAGAGCAAGAAAACACAATCCAGGTCCAGAATGGTGCACCCATAAAAACCAGCAGGTAAGTGTTTTCCCTTAGTTACACTTCGGAATATATTAAGCTGACATCTTTTCTTTTACTGTGTACAGCTTAGTGAAATGAAGCTAGAATATCATAGCTCTTCAAAACACAGGTGAAGAGAAGATCTTGCAGAGCCACAGGCAGCAAATCCTCATTAAAAGTGTTTTCCCATTACAAGCTGAAAAATCCACCTTTCTGCAGCTCTTGCCTGGTGCTCAGCATAATGCCTTGCTCGTGCACAAACATCTTGTCCAGATACACGGACTTAAACTGGATGGATGTTCAAATCCTTTTCACATAAGCAAATGAAAAATGCCTGTTTCTCCTAGGATTTGTAATGATCCTCCCACCAAGACAAGCCATGTTTTCAGAGGATGCCCAGCCCCAGAGTTCCTAGCCCCACTGCTCCATTCCTGTTCAGACAGTTTTCCACAAAGAAAAATGTAAGAGCTACTCCAAATATTCAGTCTCAGAATTTAAAACGTTAAGCATGTTACAACTCCCTTTTCATGTTTATCCAAGAAATCAACCCTCAGGATGCAGTTTTGCCCTGTGGAGCAGCACTGCTGGAAATTAAAGTTGCCATCACTACTGCCTGGCTGGCTACTTCCAGTAAGCTCCAGTCCACATCAACAGAGGCTAACTCAAGATACACATAAAGCACTGGTACAGCACTGCCCTTTTGCTCTCTCCTGGATGAGGCAAAGAGTTTCATAGCCACCAAAACCAATGCAAAGAAAACCCACCAGAACAAAAGCAAGGCTTTTGGAGATCTGCAATATATGCAATGCTACAGAGCATCCCAGGGCTTATTTTGGGATCCCCTCCAGGGCTGCAGCCGCTTCCCTAACATGGAGGGATCAACAGAAACTGGCTGGCAGGCAGACACAGCTCCTCTTTAGACCCCCCAAGCTCTGCCACGGCACACTGGAATACCTTCAATAAACATTTAGCTCACTTACCAGCAGCCCGTTACAGGAAAGAAAGGCTGCCTTGTTGATTCCCTGCTTACGGTTCCCACAGGCAGGCTGGGGTCTGAATAATTACACAGGCTTCAAAGATTGTCAGAGCCCCCCCCGCCGATAGCTTCTGTCGCTCGAGAGGTGGGAGAGACACCACAGAAATGCTACGTGTGTGCACAGAGCTGCTTACATGCTGCACACATCTCTACCTGGCATGGGAAAATACCAGCACCTGGGGCCGGGGTGTGTACACTGCCAGAGGACAGGTAGGAGATGAGATGTGACACACACCACCACAGCTTTCTCTCTGGAAAATCAAGGCTGGCCTCGACAGAGAGCTTTCACCCCTTTTGTGAGACAGAAAACGAATGGCTTTATTTTACAATGTTATAAAATAACCCCACTGGTGTGTCACATAAAGAATGTAAGAAACAAGTTTCTGCTCAGAGCACACACAGGTGCAGTCACTGTACCGATTTGCTTCATTCCTTGGCCGCAGCTGCGGGACATGGATAGTCGCCTCGCACCGCCCGAGCACACGGCAGAGACCGACCGCAGACCCAAAACTACGCCTGGCTGCTCCACCTCCGGGGAACCTGCCGACATCCGCAGAACAGGCACAACGAGGAAGCGCGGGAGCTTGCTCCGAGAGCGAAGAGAAGCCCTGGTCTCCCTGCTCAGTGGGCAGACGGACAAGAAATCTAAATACGCTCCGCTTCTGCAGCCCCAAAACATGCGCTGACACGGTCAAACTCGGAGAAGTCCTTCTCCCCAAGACCACCCAGAAAACACACGCCCTTCGTGGTGTGCCGCCTGTCGTATGAACCCATTTTCCCCTCCTGGCCGAGGAATGACAGTTTCTTGGGTTTCTTGCCAAGCCCGCCTGACCTTACGCAGACACTGCCTGGGCTGGATCTAAACTCAGGGCGTAACGGTCCCGTAATGAGGTGATGCACGCCAGGGAGCGGGAAGCTATTTCAAGGCACACCTGCAGTGTTATACACCGCTTAGCAAAATGCAAGGGCGGGGGAGCGTCTGTCGTTTTTGAAACCTGCGCTGCCACCACAATCTTTTTACACCTCTGAGCCTAGCAACTGTTTTCCCTGTCTGACCACCCAAAGAAGCTCGGTTTGTCTTCTGGTAAACGGTCCAAACAGCTGAATCTCACAAGAGGGGTGGAACTGAAATTTATTTGCCGCATTTATTTTTCAATATAAGATATGCAAGAGGCTTGAAGTAACTAAAAGCATGCTTTTTTGATGCTGAACCAGGGAAAAAAAAAAAAGAACCCACCTCAGAAAGGTTAATACAAGATAGCACAATTACTATCCATTGATACAACTGCTGTGAAACAGGTATTGTGGAAGCAATTACTCATAATGTATTTTTGGCAACTGCAACATAACGCACAGAGAGTTTTGCAAGGTGTTTAGCATATGCAAGATATTCAGATTAAAAAGCGAACACAGTTGCAACAAATACCCTACTATTGCATTGTCCAGAGATGAATCCAATCTTGTAATCGTATCAAGTGTGATGCTTTCTCTGGTGAGCCAATTCTCAGGAAATAAAATGAGCAAAACACAGTCAAAGACCTGCTGTCAGGACAGATGTAACCCCAAGGATCTGATCCCTTCTGACAGAAGCAGGTACCACAACATAGCCAGCAGCCTCGCAGCCAGCACCAGCGCAGATCAGAGTAATTTAAGGCGCTCTCAACCTGCATCTAATAAACAAAACCCCACACGGGGAGGAAAGCGAACAGGGGGCTGTCACCCTGGCAAGGGGAATGCACGCAGGGACAGACTGAGAGGGCACATTGCAAGCAAGAGATGTGTGTAACGGGACAAACACAGAGCCTGAAGTCATAGAATCACAGAATCATTAAGGTTGGAAAGGACCTCTAAGATAATCAAGTCCAACCGTCAACCCAACACCACCATGCCCACTAAATCACGTCCCAAAGCCACATCTACACGGTTTTTGAACACCTCCAGCAATGGTGACTCCACCACCTCCCTGGGCAGCCTGTTCCAAGTCAAAATGCCTGTTGGGCCAACACCGAAGAGGACTTCGAAGGCTTAAGCCCTCATCCCACTTCCACATGGAGTTAGCAGGGGCGCGGATGTCCGGCAGCAGACAGGGGAAGGGTGTTGCAGACATCAATTGCAGCAGGACACGAGGTGCTGCCTGCTCTCCCGGGCCCCTGATGCTCAGAGAGCAAGGCATCTCCGGTGACGCCCAATGCACCCTGCCAGCCCTCCCATCTGCAGCCTCCCCAAGCCCCCCGGGGCTGCACATTTTGCCTGTGCCCGCTTACAGGGGTTTTAGTTGGGTTCAGAGCTCCCCAGGCACAGGGACACATTAGAGAACCACCTTCCATTTCGCAGGGAAATATGCTCCCCACCAAGCCCCAAACAGACTGAAAATGATGCAAAATAAACTCCCAGGCTTAGACAGAGAAGCCATACGGATACCCACGGTACTTGAGGTTCTCAGAGCCGTCTGGATACACTAAACAGTCTCTGTGATCTCGCCTGCCAGCTATTATTGCCATTTTACAGACAGAGAAACATCGGAGGTAAAGAGAGCACTTAAAGGACTGCTCACTTCAGAGCATGCCAACAAAAATGGCTTTGGGGAATTCAGACTAGGTTCTTTCTCAATTATTACTTCTATAGCCAAGTGGCTCTGCAACGCTAAATTGCTTCTGTCACTGAAGTAAGCAGATGTGATCCTGAATACACATGAGGAGACGATCTACTCATTGTAGCGGTGGTGAGTTTTTGTAATTTTTCAGTGTAAGTGCACTTTAACTGAGTTGACATTCTCCAGGACCTTGGACACTGATGGAAAATAATACTTCAAAGGCCATTTTAATTGACGTAGAGCTTCCTGTACCCCAATACAGCTCTTAAGAGTCACAGAAAACCACTTTCAAGAACCCTCTGAGGATTCTCAAGTCAGTATTGCAGCACTGCGTTTATGGAAGATAACTCCCAACACTGTTTAATTACATCTCTGACCTCTACACAACTTTCCATTATAGGCCTCCTTCTTACCCCTTTTAAGTCCAACTCAACTCATTCTGCAGGAGCAGGATACAAAGAGTTCCTTAGCTCTGACATTTGCACTAGGAAATAAGGGGGCAAGAAGGAAGCGCACTTCTTCGTAGCTTTCAGAAGATTAAACAAGAAAATGAGGCATGTGACTTCATTTAAAATCGTAGTTTCATGGGGCAAATGTACCTCAAAGTCTCCTTAGCCATAAAGGAGGAATTCAGAAGGAAGTCTGTACTTCTTGCGAAAGCTGTAACTATTTTTAAATCTTATGATTGCCTCAGGGAAGCTAAGGGTTAGATGGGATCTCAAGTGGTCCTTCCAAGAGGGAACCATGTAACTCCTAAGAGGCACCAGTCTAAGCCTTCCTTAAAGGCTTTCAAGAAGAATGATTCCTCACCTTCTTAAGTACTCTGTTCCCTTGCTTCATTTCTCTTCCTAGTTAAAATGTTCTCTAATATCCAAACCTAAACCTTGCCACAGGTAAGTGATAACTGGTGATCTTCTGAGTCTGTGTAGAGGAGAACTAGAATGCAGCTTTCTTTGCAAGGCTACCTTTAGCTTTTGCAAATCTCCCCTCCCTCCATCAACCCTGTACAGCCCAAGCAACCCCTTTGCTTTTACACCCCCTTGTAAATCATATTTTCTGAGCTGATCACTGGGATCTCCTACACAACCTCCCCAATTCTCCTACAGCTTTTTAAAGTGCAATGCTCAAAATTAAACCCATCAGTCTGGTTTCACTATTACTGAGCTGAAGACACTAATTAAATTGCATGCTTGCAATGCTCCTGTTAATGCATCCCCAAGTGAAGGCTCGAGTTCTGGTTTTGGATTTTCCACCACAAAGGCCTCCTGCTGCTGATGCACACTCAGTTTGCGATCCATCTTAATCCCCAGATACTTCTCTGCAATGTTACTTCTCCAGGTGTTCCTAGACTTCCCCTCCCCAGGACCATCCCCAACTGCCTTCCGGTAACATCTCCAGTTTATGGACACCGTTTTTAGCTCTGATCCTGTACTCCAAAGTGCTCATCGGCTTATGTATCTTGATGGCGACCACAAATAACTGAGACCAGAGAAATTTTGGAAAAGAAGAGTATATCTAGGTGGTAACTTAAGGGCCTTTATGTTATTGATGAGATGACGATGGGAACATCCCTGTCCCTGAGTAGCAGGTGACTATGGCACCTTCTCACACAGCCAGTTGTGCGACCACACAGTGGTCATTTCAGGGCACAGAGAGAAAAAACCACATTGTTCTGAACTGATTTCAAATGAACACCAAATCAAGGTGAAACTCCTAGAATGTCTGTATTTAATTCAAATAGAAGCTCTCACCCAAATAAAAGGTGGCTTTTTAGGCAGGTTCTTTTCCCCATTAAGCAAAATTTGCAAAAACGGTGTGTCAGGGGGAATCCACATAGTAGATTAAATTACAAGGACTGATGGCGGCAGACTTAAAAGGAGAATGGTATGTCAGGGGACATCTTCAGCAGCACCATGCAACCCTCACGCCAGGATCCAACTTTAACCCTGGCCATCCAGGGTTTAAGATCTCCAAAACGCAACACGACCAAAGCACCTCCATCACCATTTCCTGACCTCATACCGACACACTGTGTGGAAAGCCAGCTCTTCAAGGCTGTATGTGATTAATTATTCATCAAACTCTGTTTGGACATCCACCGTTCCATCCCAGCCTCCATGATTATACCACATCGGTACAGACAGGGAAGTCGTCGGGCGCCTTTTCAACAGAGTTGGATCAAGACTGGATTTTGAAACGGTAACTACCCGCTGTATATACCCTAAAGCACGCACTTCTCTGCTCAAAAGTGTGCCTGCAAAAAGGAAAACCGTTAGAGCCGA
>NW_010544022.1:0-19753 GCF_000687285.1 Phaethon lepturus | reverse complement strand
ATTCTGTGATTCTGTGATTCTGTGAATACCACTCTAAAGGTGTCTTCATACTTCAAATACACATTTTCCTGCCTTAACACATTTACATTTCTTTTATATTTCACACTGATATCTGTGTGTAATGCTTATTTGAATGTGTTTAAAACATCTATTATTCTTTTTACTCTGTATTTCTAATTAGTACTTAGATTTCATTTCTTAATCTATTTTTTGTTCATCAGTTACTGTATATACAAAACTTAGTAGAAAAAAACTGGTAATAAGGAAGACTGAGTATATACTTACTAGCAGATGTACCTTAGCAACGATCCAAGGGGCTTTTTTCTAAACAGCTGCATGCACAAACAATTTGTGCATCACTTCTGCTCTTCTGATTTTAATTACTGAATATTCTGCATGTGTCAGTGGGCATCAGAAAAACTGCATTAACTGAACAGTAGAAATTCTTAGCTTGAGGACAACGTGAAAGACACTGATGGATGAGGTATAAAAGAGGAGGAAGAAAGCAGGAAACCAAGGGCAGCTGGGATGGGACTGTGATTGGGAGGCAAGGTCTCACTGAAGCAATATTTCAGGTTTAATTCAGACATGCATTAGGTAGAAAAAGATGAATGTGAATTTTAAATTATACTTAATCTTCATTAAAGTAATTACCTCTCTTAATGAAGTATTTGCTAGGTGGTGATTGTTCAACAGAGTATGAAACCCTAAGTGAATAAAATAAATTTCATTTTTTCAGCCTGGCTTTTCTGTCTATTAGTAAACAAAGTACAGAAAATATGCTTTTTTGAGTAATGTGATGTGTTTATAGCTCTTTTAAGATTGATATAACCTGAAATAATGAATACAGACATTGTTTTGGGTCCCTCTCACTTGTTATTTTGATCCAAGCAGACTATTTCCACCTTTCTTCCTGTACCTTATTCTGTTTAGATAATTTTTTCCCCAAATGTCAAGTAAACTGCATTCCAGATATATTTCACACCTAAATGAATGGACTAATGGAATTGTGTTTATAAGGGAAGGTGTATTTTATCCAGGCACTCTGGACTATTAATCACAAGAATATGAGTTAAGCTCTGACATGCTTATTCTTTGTAATATGTATGAAAATTGCTTATTTACTTCCATGCTGTTACAATGAAAAGAAACAGACTGGTTCTAAATGGCAATGTACTGTGGTGTGAAGCAATTAACTGAGTTATATGTGCCCTTCAGTTCAGATAATTTTCTGTTAACTGTACAAACTCAGAGGTACAGGACAAAATAAACCTGGGCTGGTGAGCACCTCAGCCAGGAGTAGCAGAAAGTCAACACCCTCATAATAATGAAATGGAAATCTGCATGGAGTAGATGGATGAAGAAACACTAAAATTGTGTTGTGAACGTGTGACTGTAAGGGGGACTGAGATTGAAATTTGAAGTTTTTTATGTATAGTGTTGATTTCCTTTCTGGAGGTTCCCCAGTTGCACAGCCCCATTTCTCTAGTTATTGCAAAGTTGTCCTGTTGCCTTTGACAGTGCAGGTATTAGACCCTCTTTTATATTTTTTTTCTCTCTCCCTCTGTCCCCTCTGATTGAGTAGTGTTTATGCTCTAGGATAGATGACTATCTGCTACTGCAAAGTCTTATCAGCCTACAACTAAATTCTCGCCTTGAGTAGGATCTCTATACCCATAACATGATGGTGCAGTTAGCTAAGCAGCAATATCAAAAATAGTCATATGATCACCAAATTTAATGAGGTTTTTAATAATTGAAAGCATTCAGGAAATCTTAAGGCGTCAAAGTCAAAACAACTCTCCTGCACC
Organism: Phaethon lepturus; assembly: GCF_000687285.1. NCBI lineage: Eukaryota > Metazoa > Chordata > Aves > Phaethontiformes > Phaethontidae > Phaethon > Phaethon lepturus. The sequence goes on along the minus strand of NW_010544022.1, from coordinate 17,942 downwards.
CTTCATATCCCACTGACAACACCCTGATACTTGTCATGTTGTGAATTAGGTCTGCAGACCCAGATCAATCTTCTTCACATTTTAAAGGCCTTGCACATGTATATTTGGTTTGCCTTCTCTTTCCAGGAGTACTGAAAATGATCTAAGTACTGTGCAACAAGACAGAAAAACTGATTCCCCAAACAACTGATATAGGAACTAGTGGGAAGTGTCCATTATGTTTACATTTATGGTTTTATTTATTAGTCTGTTAAGTTTATATTGAATGTTTTATTTATTTGTCTGTTTCTCAATCTGTCTGTCTACATAGAGTGTAAATTCAGTAGAAACAACAGCACTGGGGAGGAGTGTGATATGTTAAAATGCAAGTGTATTGTGGATAATTACACTGCCTGTAATGAAGTCTGTCTGACTTCTTTCTTGAAAACGTGAGGAGGAAGAAGGACAAGCTTGTATAATGTCAGCTTTTTGCCTGCTGATATAGAGTTATTTCAACTGTAAAATAAAAAGAACAAACTAATTCCCTTTTCTGATGACCTACGTTTTTTCTACCTGAATACTAGGAAGATTTTCTTAGGTCTCTGAGTTTTCTTTTAATTTTCTCTGTTGTCATACCAGGCTGAAAGACTACACTCACCTGGTTTTATTTAATGAAACTCTAAAGACACAAAGTAAAATGCTGAGAATGTAAGTATTTGGGATTTTAAGATCTTTGTAGGAAAGTAATTAACAAGGAGCAAAAAATTGCAAGCAGTGCTCCTAGCAAGGAAGATCTGCCATGTATGAGCATTTTAAAAACTTTCAGGCATTTTTCAAGTATTGCTTAGAATAATGTTAGGAAAAGCTCCAATCAATCACAAAAAGGTGATCAAATTTAATTACTTTTCCTTAAGCTTAATTGTCCTATTTTCTTGAAGGCACTAATATCTTTGCCCTTAATGTAAAAACCAAAGATGAGGGTGTTCTGCTTAAACACTCTGGAAGTATCAGTAGTATTTTCTGGAGGACTTTGGGATGGTCTATCAAATTCTTGACAGAGAATTTGATTATAGGAACTTGATTTCAAGGCCAATGAATACTGACAGAATTGTTTACATAGAACTTAATCCCTCCATTTTTCAGGTTGTGTATAGTTTCTTTGAAGTCACTGAACTTACTTTGAAATGAAGGATCATTTGACCTGATCATTTTGTGATTTTCAAAAATTTGGGTTTTTTAAATTCTCAGCTTACTTTTGCATCTCATTAAAGGTGATTTATCAGAGCTGCAAGGTGACTTGTGTCCCTGGGCTGGTGAGGATGTGTTTCCAGCTGGTGTAAGATAGTCTCATACTAGTGAATCTGAAGCCAGTACAGCCAGCTATGACTTTGCCAGCAGTGGATACCGGTTACCCCTGAGAGATTGACATGAAAAAGTGTTTATGATCAATGAAAGGGACAATTTAAAATATTAATTTGTGTTTGTTATTAAGTGCCAAGGAGAGGATCTTTGTATAAAATACGGAAGATGCAGTTTCTGCTCTAATGAACTTTCTTGTGAGCAGATGGAAGCATGAAACACAGCAAATCTTTGAAGAATGGAGTTTCTTGATACTGGGCTCAAGCAAAATGCATCAACTTGAAATTGGCTTTGACGTAATCTGGAAGAGACATGAAGAGATCTAGATCCTTATTGTAAAACAGAGTCATAGAATCATTTAGATTGGGAAGGACCTTTAAGATTATGGAGTCCAACTATTTTTTTTTTTTATCTTCACATGCAGGTGGGATGAGTTCTACACATGTAAACAAAAGAAAATGCAGAAGAGCAGTAGAGAAAACAAACTAAAAAATTGGTAGTAACTTGCACTTAAAGGACAGAAACAGATTTTTCTGAGTGAAGATATGTTTCCAAGTAAATATGTAATGTGCCAATGGGGCATGGACATGTTGAATTTTGTAGGTGCAAAGGTAGACTTTAAATGTCTTTGAATGGAGAAATTTTATAATTAGAGTTAGCAAAATTATTTGATCTCCAGACAGCATTGCCTTTGGGGGCACAAATTACATTCACAGGAATTTCAGACTATGTGAACATCAGATTGTTGGTGAAATTTATTATCAGTTGATAAAAAAAAATGTTCTGTTCTGTATTTTTAATTTAAAAATATAAAAGAAATTACAGAACAATTTTGTGAGAGGATGAATTGAGAGGAGTTGACTTTCTGTAGTGGATACACAACTTACTGATACTGGTTTGATTTTTCTAAACAACATTTATGACATTCAGGTATTCATTAGTGCACTTCACGAACTCTTTGTGCATAAGGATAGCTTAAGAAGTAGCACAATTATTGGTGACCACAACAGTGGTCACTGTGTAAATACAATTTAAAAATTTTTTTTCAGTGTTGTTTTTATTTTGTGTATCCTCTGCAGTTTAAAGATCTTTGGATGCTGGAAACTTTATAAAATACAGCTTCACAATGCCTGCTTAAATATAATGTCTTCCCAAGGTGGAATACAGGAGTAAGAACTGATTCTCCAAGCCATGTGATTTCCAAGACAGCTGTCAAAAGCAGACTATTAAAATATTAAAAGTACCTTTATTATCCATCTGTCAAGAGCAGATACCTGATTCTGTCATAGCTGAAAAGGACTTTCTTCTCCTTCACAGCCCTTTTGATCTCTCAGGATGGGAAAAATGAAGACACAAAAACCTCTTGAAACATTTTGGGAACCACAGTGATGCACTTGAGCCCCAATCAGAAAGTCACCTGTGTTCACAGCTGTCGTCACATCTTTTGGACAAAGGATGAACATGAATAAAGGGTGGTTGGAGTAGCACATAACGCTATAGTATCTGCCATTGAACCTGGAACAAGATCTGGGCTATGCCATCTCTCCCTTTTACTCGTGCAGAGAAACCTTTAGAGTGGAATCCAGAAGTAGCTTTGGTGCACCTTTACCATGTTCATAGCCATGAGTGAGGTCCCTGAGCTGCCCAGGCCTGAGGTGTGCTGCAGAGCACAACTGGCCTGCCTCTTCCTGCATAACTACCCAGACACTATGACTGCGGTTGTACTACTTTCTAAAAGCCACGAGAGCACTCAAAATATTGAAAGCAATCATGTTTGTGGACAACAAAGAGGGAGGAAAAAGTATTTTGATAGTAATATGAGGGAAAGAAAAATGGAATTTTTGGAGGCATTTTTTTCCTTTTTGCCTTTTTTCCTTTTTTCAAGTGCAAGTTCTTTAAAGTAGTCTATTATTTGTGCAGCAGGTGGCACACAGCACACAGCACAGAGCAGGTAGTACTTTTTGAGAAGATCACATTAAACACATGAGAAGTAAAACTGCAAGAGCCATTGAGATGTTTCCCTTTTCTGTTCCCTAAAAGTGAACAGGGCGTAAGGAAAAACAGAAAGAGGAAACAAACAAAAAAATGCTGTCAGTTGTTCCAGTCATAGTTATGTGATTCCGAACACATTTCAGCAGAGCCTGCTGAGTGCCTAGAAGAAGGGAGGCCCCTCAGAGGTTTTAAGGCTTTGGGTCAGTAGAAACATTTAATAATGACATAGTATTATTCCATACTTGGTTTGCTATGAAGAAATATGTCTGTCCTAGAGGTTGTGATCAACATACCTAAGATTCTGAGTCCAAGATATTATTGTCATGGAAGATAACATGTTCTATATTTTTACCTGTGTTGTTAACTCATCAAAAAGGTAGAAAGGGTGTATTATCATTATTATTGTTATTATTATTAATATCACAAACTAGTAGAATGATGATTGTGAAGCATTTCAAGGTATCCATTTTCTTGAGACTAAATGTTTATCTTTTCAAAATCAGAGGGAGTTAAAACCTTTTGAGGAATTGTCAGCTGTTTGTAGGCATCAGGGATATCCTCTGTTTTTTGTTCTGTGATGGTGAACTTTAAAGAACACTGATGTGACTGGTGTATTTTTCGTTTTTGGGGCTTCCACTTGACTGTATGTCAAGCTGAACCTTACCAGTGCCAAACCAGAGGGTTTTAAATAAAAACAAAATTAAAACTAGGGGGAGAAAGCCTGTTAGTGTTAGATATTTCAGTTAGTCTATTTCATAGACTACTTTCTGCAATGATATGAAACTCTACAGTTGTCAATGAGAGAATGATTATTTTGCCATTCTCTCCCCAAGGATTTAATTCAAAGCTGTCAATCAAGCAGTGTTCATAACAAGTAAGTACGGTCTTAAAAGAGGTTGCTGGTAAAGCCGTGAAGGATAAGGATCACTTTGAATGGTGTAGTTCCCAAAGGACTTTTTAATTGTAGATTGGCAGAATGGAAAAGGAAGAGTTATTGAGTTTCCTCCTCCTGTGTGAGGCATAGGTGAAACCTTGGGTGCTTGAAGGGCGTGGCATGGCCTGAATATCCCCTGCAGAGGAGGGGGGACCATGACCATCTTCTTGCACAGGGCCACTTGATGAGCTAACACCAAGATGCCAGAAGTCTGGCTGCAGGATCAGTAGCATGAGGATAGCGGATGAGTTCTGCTGCGCAACCCTCAGCCTGACACACTTGTCGTCTTTTGCACTTCCCTGGTAACAGGTTCATATTCAATCAAATTGCCAGAATTGACCCTTGCTGTTTTCTGTAGATTTTTTTTTAATAGAAAGGTCTATTTTGTTTGAAATATTCATCTCCCACATGATTACGTGAATGCAGAGTCTAGGTCTTCAGTTACAGTTAGAAACAAAGTATCTATAAGAACTCTAAAAGTTTAATTATCACACGTTTTAGTTTTAATTAAGTTTAACTTTGCTGAAGGCTTTTTTTCTACAATTCAAACTTGATGACTGCTAATTACTCTCCCTTTAAATTTTTCTTTGAATACAGTCTTGAAGTTCTCAAAGATGTTATTATAATCCACTACTATTTCTTCAGGCACAGCGATCTTATGCTAAACCACGTGCCAAAAGTTTACAAATGATATTATCCCTTGAGCAGTTTTTACTCTTTTCTAAGTTTTCTATTACTGTGACCTCTTAAGTCTTGAGTTCTGTAGTTAATAGAGTTGAATTGTAGTTGCAATGCATGTGAAAAAGGAATTGTAGTAAATGCAGATGGCAGCTATTTCTTAATTGTCTGCATCTTGCAAATGATGGAGGATATCCCACCATCCTGATCTACAGATGGTCTCCGCAGCACTAGCAGTAAGGTGGGCTAGAGTCAAACAGCATAATGTGTGGCTGAAAAATCTTCCATTTTTTAGAGCTATGCTCCCTCTGCCTTGTGCAGTTACTTGCCTCTCAACATTTTTCAGATGCTGGGAAGTTCATCCTGTGTATTCCTCAGCTTGCATGTGGGAACCAGAAGAACTTGCAAAGCCAAATCTCAGGGTTGCCTATGTAGACCCATTAGCCTTTTTGCACCATGATTAATTACGTTTGGAGGGGACAGAGAGATTACAGCAGTTCTTGGACACATAGGATGGTTTGACAGCTAAGAGACTGTGGAGTGATTAGGAGTTACTGATGGCAGCTCAGTGAGTACCTGAGATATGAGCTTTCTTCTGGCTATTGTCCTCAAAAGGGCACTGATGGAACTTGTTTCTTGTCCCACAAGACCCTTTGGATGCTTGTGAGACCAGAGGTGTCCATGCTCTGCAATGTCCAGCAAGGTGTCTTGATGTTTTAAATAAATAGTGGTCACTGCTAAAAGAATGTAAAATGGCAGACAGTACATATGTCCAGGTATTTTAGAAAGAAAGCACCTATTAAACTATACTAGAAGGAGCAAAGATGGGCAAAGATACACAGGGTTTTTGTTGGGTTATTTTTTTTTAAAGAATAGTAGCACTTCACATGCTTTTTTTTTTACTTTTTTTTTTTTTTTTTACATTACAAGCCCAAATTTACAGAATCACAGAATCACAGCGTCGTAAAGGTTGGAAAAGACCTTTAAGTTCATCAAGTCCAACAATCAACCCAACACCATCACACCCACTAAATCAGGTCCTGAAGTGCTGCATCCACACATTTTTTGATCACTTCCAGTGACAGTGACTCCACCACTTCCCTGGGCAGCCTATTCTAGTGCTTGACCACTCCTTCAGTAAAGACATTTTTCCTAATATTCAGTCTAAACCTCCCCGGGTGCAACTTGAGGCCATTTCCTCTTGTCCTATCGCTAGTTACTTGGGAGAAGAGACCAACACCCACCTCACCACAACCCCCTTTCAGGTAGTTGTAGAGAGCGATAAGGTCTCCCCTCAGCCTCCTCTTCTCCAGACTGAACAACCCCAGTTCCCTCAGCCGTTCCTCATAAGACTTGTGCTCCAGACCCCTCACCAGCTTCGTTGCCATTCTTTGGACATGCTCCAGCGCCTCAGCTTCCTTCTTGTAGTGAGGGGCCCAAATTTAGTTAGATTAGGTTCTCATTTAATATCACCTTTAAGAAAAAGTGAAGATTTTTTTTGTTTAAGATTTTTCAAATGCACTAGTTTCTCTGAATTTTGTAACAAACTACTCAGTACAAACTTGAAAACTGATTTCTTGTCTGAGGGGAACATTTCATTGAAACAACTTGGGAACCTGTGAGTGAACACGACCTTTTAAACGCTGCATTTGCCAACACAGAATAAAACCATCTTATAAAGAGCTCTCTTCTAAGACTAACATAATATAATTTATGCTAAGGTCATACAAAGTCAGCATGAATAAACTAAAAATGGATAGTGTTAGAGCCTAATTTTGGTCTCATATCCAGTACCTAGAATCTTTTGTCCCTTTATTGTTTCCAAATTTAAAAATGCTGTGGTTTAACCCAGGAGGCAGCTAAACAGCACACAGCTGTTCGCTTGCTCCCCCCCCTGCCAGTGGGGTGGGAGAAGAGGCCGCTAAACAGCACACAGCTGTTCTCTTGGTCCCCCCCCTGCCAGTGGGGTGGGAGAGAGAATCAGAAAAAAAAAAAATTAATGGGTTGAGATAAAGACAGTTTAATAGGAAAGAAAAGGAAGGAAAAAAAACAGTAATAATAACAGTGAAAAAAGGATATACAAAACAAGTGATGTACAACACAATTGCTCACCACTTGCTGTCCGATGACCAGTTATTTCCTGAGCTCCCAGGCCTCTCCAGACAACTTTCCCCATTTATATCCTGAGCATGACGTCATATGGTATGGAATACCCCTCTGGCCAGCCAGGCTCAGCTGTCCTGGCTGTGCCCCCTCCCAGCTCCCCGTGCACCCCCACCTGCTCCCCAGCAGGGCAGAGCACGGGAAGCCGGACAGTCCTTGATTGCTCAGCAACAACTGAAAACATCAGTGTGTTACCAACATTATTTCCATCCCAAATTCAAAACACAGCATTATACCAGCTATCAGGAGGAAAAGTAACTCTATCCCAGGCAAAACTAGGACCAAAAAAAAGATATTAATTTCAAAGCAATTAATTTTTTAGTGTGTAACAGAGTGACAGAAGTGGGACCTTTTTGCTTTATCCATGGAAAACTCTCAGTTGTCCATCAGAGGGTAAATGTCCTGACCAAAATGTTGTCTGAATGTGTGTTGAATACTATGAACACAACATCAATGGGAATTCTATGGCCACCTGAGCAATGCTGCCTTGGAACATCCAGTGGAATAAAGACACTCGCACACAACACACACACAAACTGTTAAAATTTTAGCCTTGCCTTCTTCCCCTCCCCCATGAACCAACAGATTTTATCCATGTCTTCCAGCATTTCTTAGAATTTCCTTTAAAAATATTTTATATTGTCTATGTTGCAGAAAATGTAAACTGTTTAATAAAGTGTTTTCTTCCTGGTACTGGTTCCTCCCATCCTGCTCTGCCTCAGCTGTTTCAGTAGAGAAGTTCATGTGATCCTGACTTTTCTGCAGTTGGCCATGAGTGTAACAGTAGCTGGTATTACCTGGTTTGCATTTTTCAGAGTTATTGTCTGAATTCATCTGTCACTGTTTGAAGAAACAACACAGACAGCTAGTGCTTCCTGTGCTGTGCACTGAGGAAATGAAGTAAAGGTTAATGACAACTAAAAAGTCAAGAGCAGTTCTGTTTATAATCTCCAGTTCAGAAGAATTTGTTCTTTCGTTTAATCTGTAAAATCTTTCCATTTAATATAGTGTGATTATTTCTACTCAGTTTTTGATTCTACCCAGTTTGTAAAGTAGGAATAAAAAAAAATGGTATTTGCTTTCCCAAGACTGGTCTTTAATTTTATGCACATCAGTCCTTTTCTTGTATTTGAGTAAATAATTCTAATTATTATTGACTTTGTAAATGAAGCTCTAAACAAGCTACTTAAGTATTTTGCCTGTTAGGCAAGACAACAAATTAGAACTGTAATGCCACCTGGGGTTGAAATGTGTTACATTTCCATGAAAATGCCTTTTGTATGTTTTATGCCATATAGTATAATTTAATGTGGTCGTTCATGATCCCATGTCATATGTGACACAAAGCCTGTGTCTTTCTAGGATGGCATATTTCATTAGCTGTTTTTTTTAAACTCAGCCTAGCCTCAGAATATACAGTTTTGACCAAAGCATTTTCTTGTGTACTTAAGTTTTTTTTTTTTGTTTACAATGTAAGATACAATTTTCAAACTCTCTGAACTGTTCTGTGTACCAGAAAATAAACAACAAAGCTGGATTTCGTATATTAGGTAAGAACAACATGGAATATTAGGCAAAAGACAACTTCTTGGGACTTATTACTTCATTAGTCCATTGTGAAATGAATTTATCAAAAGATGTGGGCATGTGTGCTGTCACTAGAAGGCGTTAGGACTAGATAAAGGCCTGTCCAGACTCCCAGGTCTAGTTTGTGTCCTTCCAATCATGCTTCATCCTCTGAAAAAAAATAGACCTTTTCTAACAGACAACACTGTTTCCCTGTTAAATCTGTTATTGGTCACTGCAAGAGAGACGCTGTTGTAGATAGACCTTGATCTATGAAGGAAAGCCATTCTCATGTTCTCAGTTACTGCCTCAACTCACTCTATAGTTGATGTAGAAAAACAGCTTCTTCAAGAGGAGTCTGACTTACTGTGGGCACTGTTGTAGGATAAAATATGCCTTAAAAGTGCCATACTTTTTACTGTCTACAAAAGAAGTATTGACAACTGGTTCAGATGCAGACTGCTGTATTTTAGACACTGAAATTTGGACAGACAGCCAGTTTCTATGCACCCCTTCTTAAGTGAGCGTCGTTACCAGCAGGGATGCTGATAGACAGCTGCTTCCATGAGCAAGAGCTTTGTGATGAAGACTGACTGTCCATCTTTCTCACACACCAAGAGGAGTTTTGAATTGAACTCTGTGATGCTGGAGGTATGTTGGACAAATTATGAGGAAGTAGGCTAGGTACCACTAGTATTACCCAACAGGTCACACTGTTCTGGAAAAGGAGAGCTCCATGCTTAAGGGACATACATGTGTTCAATGTCCAGTTACCTTTCTTTAATATTTAAATACTGTCTGAGGATGTAGTAAGGTGACTCTATCTCCTATCTTGGTGTTTTGAATTTACCTCTGTAAAGTAGAAGAAAATGGTGGCCTGGTTTTGTAAGTATTTGAAGAAGATGGGTTCTTTCTGTGGCACAAAAAACTGTGCGTGAATAAATAGTCATCTAAACCTAGTCAATTGTCACAGGTAAGTAAGTGCTATGGGAGAACATTATGAACAGTATGAATGCTGTGCTGAGGAAGGGAAAAGGTGCATTTAGTGGGTGGTCGGGAAATGAGTGTATGCTTACTGTCAAAAAGGACACACTTCATGCAATATACTAATAAATGGAAACATTGAGTCTTGGTAAATGTGCAAATGTGAGAATTGTGCAGCTATGCATACATTTGCAGCTTTGCATATATGCTATCCAAGTATAGCTTGGCGTATTGTAGAGCTTGAAGGTTGATATGCTGAGGAAGTCCATGTAATAGCTATGTGTCTGATCCAAAACTGGTTGTGAAATCTGGGTCAGACTGCCTGCATATCAGTAAGAGTGTTTGATGAAGAGGAGTGGGAAAATCTGTTTTACCATTTGTGGTACATTCAGTGTACTTATTTGATTTTATTTAAAGGTCAGTATTTTTTCCAGCATGAGTTCTGCATGAGGATGTATATTTTGATGATAGGAACTTGGCTAGCAATTTTTTTAACATCATTGGAAAAGAGTTAGTTTTGTGGAAAAGAAAAAGTTTGTGGAAAAGTTAAGAAAACTGGAAAATATTTTGTCTCTTTTTGATTTTTAAGTGATGTCTGTCACTTTCCTTACCAGTGGAGGCTCAACTCCTTAGGAAGAGGATGGGAAATGGTGCTCACATCAGTGGCTCCACATTACATAGAGTGTATGGAGTACATAGTCAAGAATGTAAATGTTTCTTCTGCCAGTGGCATTAGGTTAGAGAAAAAAAATGTGATGTGTTATTAAAATTGGCAGTAGTGTAGCCAAGTTGATGGTGTATGTAACATCTCTCGAGGACTGGCAGAAGAGCAAAGTCATGGACCGTGTTGTGTAGTTGCTTGCTGATGTTTTCTTTTTGCTGTGTATTGGGGCCATTTCCTGGATTAAACTAAGGTCTGCGCTCATCACACATGCATGAGGCATTGGAGGCAAAGCAGCTCGGTGGTGTTTTGACACAGTGAGCAACCACAGAGGTGACAGATGCTTATAACAGGGACTTTATGCAGAGGCAGGAAAAACTGAAAAATACATGTATTATTCAGGACAGAGAATGGATGCAGGTTCTTGGCAAGAAATTGAACAACTAACTAAGTGATTATTTTCTAATGTAGCACAGAGAACTACATGAGATTGTCTTCCTTTCAAGCATCTTCTTAATCATCTGTTACGTTACCCTAGAATGTAAATGCATATGATACCTGTGACGGGGCTGTCATTGTTTCAAATGTTTCCAGACAAGACACTGCAGATCTTTGTTTTTCCTTCCTGCTATATTTGTGTGTCCTCATGAGTAATATTTATTCAGAACTCTGCTTATACTTGAAGTTTCATCTTCTTGAAGATATCCTCATTAGAAAGGCAAGAACATCACAGTCATTCTGGAGAATGTGTGACTTAGTTTCCTTTTATTTTCTCTTTGTTTTTAAAGCAAAAAAAACCCCTATAAAATGCTATACAGCACAGAACTCAAGACATATTCCTCTGCTTATCCCATTCTCCTTCACCTGCTTTCACTGTATAAATTCCTCATTTTCAAAGTCAGAACCATTTTCCCTCCAGTTTGGTACTATTCTGTCAGATATCACTCTGCACTTTCCTGTCTCTCGCCCTTCTGTTGTTAAGTCAAGGTCATAAATTCAAAACAGTGAAACAAAAAACAGGAACTATATTTCCTAGAAGAAATTGAGAATTTCCTTTAGATCTCTTTTAAAAAAAATATTTTTCCTGATTTATATTTTAAGTTCCTGGTTTTATAAGGATCAAGACACAATTTTTGTTGTTACTGAACCACATTCTTCTATGTCATTTTTGGTCTGCATTTGTTTTTGCTGAAAATATTTTATTCAAAGTCCTTCTAGTTTGGCCAAAAAAACCTGGAGAATGAGTATGCCATGTTCTCCCTGGCATTCGCACGTTTGCTAACCAAAGATTTTGAGATCTAAGTCATGATTTCACAAGAATTAATAAGTGATCTTTACACAATAAGATGTGGCAATGCAAATACATCTCAGTCAGGAGCAGGCACACAACCATACTTCTGTCAAATTAACCAGGGTACCTAATACGAAATTTGCCAACCTTATGCTTTTAAATTGCTAAGATGTTAGGTGTACCGCGGACTACAAGCAAGCAGAGTAGTAGACGTGGGGTTGCTGCAGGTGAAGGTTGCTGCAGATGGCTGTTGGAGTCAGTACTGTCACAGCTGGTAGAGGTAGAATGCCACCACTTGGTGTACCACCTGTGTCAATGGGAATAGTAATTGTACAAATCCTAGATTTCATAAGAATCCTGTTGACTTGTTTGTGAGTGGCATCACAGGGCAATTTCAGAGAGGGTGGTTGATACTGAAGTAGCTATTTTTTTTTAAACTAAAAATGTCACCTGCTTTTGCTCAGTCCAACTTAAACCAGGACAGATAATTTCTTACACATAAATTTTCTTATTTAAGTTGCCATGTGAAGTTGAGGATGAAATTAATGATATTTTGTCAATTAAGCAATATAAACACAAATGTATCTGAGAGATAAGTACAAATTATTTCTAAAGTCGGTTAATGGAAAAATGCTCTTTTTTGTGGATATCAATTATGCTGTGGCTGAAAGTCAATTTGATAGTAATTATAAGTAAAGTAATGGAGTTACTTTAGGTACATCGGGAATCTTGTGTGAAACCTTCCCCTTCATTATTGCAGCCTTAGTGTATTAAATTATTTTTTATCTATGTAATAGTATTCATTACATGTAAAGCTTTCATTTCAGTGATGAACGCCTTATACAAATTTGCAAAACAGGCTACAAAACACAGAGAAGGTTAAAGTTAAAAATAAACCTATTTCATCATGGTTTATTTTTTCTTATAATTTTTCATTGTTTCATGCATTTCTGTTTGTCATTTAGTTATAAGCAAAATGAATATTTAAACTTTTGGAAAAGGAAGTTATATAGCTCATATTTGTGTTTTTTCCTTCTCTTTTCTCATCAGATTTAAGCTGTGGGAGTTGTATCATAAATTGCAGCATTATTTGCAGCAATGTTTGGTGTGGGCACTGAAGTCTGTTAATTTTAGAGAAAACATCTTAAGCTTCATTTAAAGAGCAATCATTATTTACAAGGCTAGGCAGATCCTGAATATAACTAAATGTAGCATTTCTATGTTATTCATGAAATACTAATGTTTGAAAATTGTAAAATCATGGGAATTAAATTGTTTTCTGTGGAAATATTTGGTTGTTACAGGGATTTCAGAGAGTTTTACATATGTAATTTGTAGTTGTGAATATGGTCAAGATGAATCTTGAGACCAACCCTCAAGAGACTGTGGAAGGTCCCTGCTCTGGGCTGTTCCTCTCTGCAGCACTGCTCCTGCAGCAGTCATGGGGTTGCCTACCCTTTGCAGATAAAGATCTTGTCCCCTCAAGACACTACACCAGTTAAATTGACTCCTGTAAGGTCCAATTTCAGCATGGATCATCACTGCTGGCCAGCACTGTGAAGGACAAAAAAAAAAAAGGCTTTTCAAAATAAGTTAACAGCAAAAGGAGGATCACAGATAACATTGGTTCATTACTTGATGAGGTCGGTCACTTCACACATAAGAATGTAGACAAAGCAGAGGTGTTTAATGCCTTCTTTGCTTCTGTCTTTAACACCAATGATGGGCCCTGGACGACCATGATTGGAGGTTCTCCCAGCTGACCTTGAACTTGTTTGAGACTTGCTGCTCCACCTGGATGCACATAAATCTATGGGGTCCGATGTGTTTCATCCCAGGGTACTGAAAGATCTGGCTGATGTCATTGCGGGACCTCTCCCCATTATTTTTCAACAGTCTTGGGAGTCTGAAGATGTCCCAGTCAACTGGAAGCTGGCAAATGTCACGATTTTCAAGAAGGTCAAGAAGGAAGGCTCTGGTAATTATAAGCTTGTCAGTCTCACTTCACTGCCTGGTAAAATTATGGATAATGTCATCCTGGGAGTTACTGAAAACACTTGAGAGATGATGCAGTCATTGGCCATAGACAGCAGAGATTCACAAGGGAAAATCCTGCTCAACTAACTTAGATTCTTTTTATGACAAGGTCACCCACATAGTTGACCAAGGGAGCCAGTAGATATGTTTTTGGGGGATTTTAGCAAAGCTTTTGATATTGTATCTCACAGTATCCTTCTGGACAAAATATCCAGCACACAGCTAGACAAGTCCATAATATGTTGGGTGACTACAGACTTGTTAGTGTAACCTCAATTCCTGAAAAAATTGTGGAGAAGATCATACTAGCTACTACTCAAAAGCATTTAAAGAGCAATGCAATCATCAGGCACAGTCAACATATGTTCACAAATGGAAAGTCCTGTGTAACTATTTTGATATCGTCTACCATAAGGTCACCTGCCTCATGGATGAAGGGACAGTGGCGTATGTAGTTTCTTTGGATTTTAGTAAGGCTTTTGATGCTGTCCCTCACAACATCCTTCTGGACAAATTGTCCAACTGTGAGATGAGCAGGTACATGGTGTGCTGGGTGACGAATTGACAGGATAGCAGAGCTCGAAGGGTTGTAGTGAATGGGGATACATCTGGGTGGTGACCAGTCACCAGTGGTGCTCCTCAAGGCTCAATCCTAGGGTCTGGTCCATTCAATATTTTTGTCAATGATCTGGATGCAGGAGTTGAATGTACCGTTAACAAGTTTGTTGACGATAACAAACTGCAAGGTGTTGTTGACTCTCTCTTGAGGGACAACAGTCCTTACAGACAGATCTAGATAGATTGGAGAATTGGCCAATGATTAATGGCATGAAATTTAACAAGTCCAAGGGCTGGATTCTGCACCTGGGATGGAGTAATGTCGAGCACAAATATAAATTGGGAGAGGGGTGGCTGGAGAGCAGCCCTGCAGAAAGAGGTCTGAGGGTGCTGGTTAACGGGAGGCTCAACACAATTCAGCAGTGTGCCCTGGCAACCAAGAGGGCAACCCGCATCCCGGGGTGCATCAAACACAGCACAACCAGCCGGTCAACAGAGATGATTATCCCCCTGTGGTCAGCTTTGGTGCAACCTCACCTTGAGTGCTGTGCGCAGTTCTGGGGCTCAAAATTTAGGAAGGCTGTTGAGCTATTTGAATGTGTCCAGTGGAGAGCAACAAAGCTGGTGAAAGAGCCAGAAGGTATGTCCTGTGTGCCCTGCCAGCCCAACGGGCCAACCATCCTGGGGTACGTCAAGCACAGCACAGCTAGCCAGTTGAGGAAGGTGATTGTCCCACTCTACACTGCACTGGTGTGGCCCCACCTCAAGTCCTGTGTGCAGTTTTGGGTGCCTCAATATAAGAAGGACATCAAACTATTAGAGTGTGTCCAGAGGAGGGAAACCAAGATGGTGAAAGCCCTTGAGGGCAAGATTTATGAGGAGTGGCTGAGGTCACTTGGTTTGTTCAGCTTGGAGAAAGGCTGAGGGCTGACCTCATTTGACCTCATTGCAGTCTACAACTTCCTCAAAGGGGGGCAACAGAGGAAGATGTTGATGTCCTCTCTCTGGTGACCAGTGAAAGAACAAAAGAAAATGGAATGAAGCTGCATCAGGGGAAGTTCAGTTAAGAAAAGGTAGTTGATCAAGCCACTGAGAGGCTGGTCAGCCACTGGAACAGGCTCCCCATGGAAGTGATCAGGCCTGTCAGAGTTCAGGGAGCATCTGGTCGATGCTCTTAGTCATATGGTTTAGTTTTAGGTAGTCCTGCAAGGAGCAAGGAGCTGGACTTGGTGATCCTTATGGGTCCCTTCCAACTTGAGATATTCTATGATTCCGCGCTGACACTGGAACACAGAAAGTGAGGAATTTCTTTTCCTTACTTTTACTGCATTCTCATGCCCTGATTTGTTTTTCAAGAAATGTCAAACAAAGTGATCCTTGGGGATTTCCGGTGAAGGTGAGGAGAATGCTACTGAGCCAGCAGTTGCCTCTTCTATTTCATGCAAGTGAGATTTGCTCCATTAGGTCCTCAGCCAGCATAAAAGCTTATAAATCATGTGTAGCCCAACCTGAAGAACAGTGAGATTTGTTTTACACTGTGTGGATTAGTACTGTGGCCACAGTTGCCAGCCGTTATACTGAGGGTATTTGACTTTTGAAATATCACAGTACAAAGGTCCTGTTCATGTCTTTAAAACCCAAACTAATGAGGTTTGCTGATTGTGGAGTGGTGGAACTCAGTATTCAATTTATTAGTTCACCGAGCAAGCACCAGCAGCAAATTGAACCAAAAAGAAGGCATGAAAAGGAAATTGGGCAGGAGACATTGCCTCACTGCTCTGATTTGGCATTGGACAGTGTGTTCTCAGACACCCTCCTTGGTAAAGGGGGAAAAAGTTCAGTTTCAAAAATGTCTCTGTCTTAGTGGGGAGGCCATAGGTTACTATATTTGGTACTCTAATGAGAGGGGGAAAAAGCAGGAGAGAAATACTATGTCATCCATTATTATTAACACAAATAAGTGACATCATATTCAGAGAAAAGTCAAGCTATATGAAGTACTGAGATTTGACAAATCTTTTGAAATTCTCCTTCTTCTTTCATTTACCAGACACTGTCAGAGATAAGCAGACCTCAGACAGATGTTTTGCTGTTCACCTAAACCAAAACCAAATTAAACTGAAGGATGTATCTTGGCTGCATTAATTTCAGTGACAAGCAGCTTTGTTATAAATATGGAATAGTGTAACGAAGATGAACATCATTTTCAAATAGAACATTGATTATAGAGAACTACAATATTTCCATGTAATTTTCTGACTGATATTTCTAGTTGTTTCTAGTTTGCTTTCTAGCTGTCAAAATGCACTGCGGAGGGTCCTGCTGTGAATCAAGAAGCTCTAGAAATAGTGATAGCTGGAAATGGGGATAAGCTCCATTAATATGAATACTCCTTTCTTTAAACCAGTGGTCTCTGTTACATTTAATTCTTCTTCTATCCCCAGAGGATACAATTCCTGTAGATGAATTCAGCATGGGGATTGTCCTCAGTCCTTCAGCAGGGCAGGGGATGGTCACAAAGCATCTAGGTAGTCTGCCTCTGGCAGATGAATGAGCTGCACTTAAGCCAGGGAAGGTAAGGACAGGGAAAGGTGGATTGTGTGGTCATGGAGGAAATGGGTTGTTTGCTTTGGGTTGTGCAGATTGCATCGAAGAGATAGAGGGCACTAGGAAGGTGCAGGGAGGGACAGTTGTTCTTGCAGGCACACTGAATAAAGTCTGTAGAAGTTCCAGAGGAATAGGTCTCAGGAGTTGAGGCTGGTTTTTTTTTTTTTTTTCATAACATCAAAAGCTGGACAGATCCTTTTAAAATTGTAGTTGATGATTTTTATTTTCCTGTTATGAAAACAGACCACATTTTTTAGGACAGAAGCAGAAAAAGAGCTGGGAAAATGGCATGTTCTGGACAGGCAAAAGAATAGGACTGATTACTTCATTGACAGGTTCACACTGTTCTGTTAACAGCTGCCTAGATCCAGAAATCTTCCTCTGCAGATCTTCTCCAGGTACAGCACCTACAAGTTTGTATGTCAAAAAATTGAAACATGAATTTTTCTACCATGTCCTTCTCTATGTTGAATTATATCTACGTCTAGTTATACTGTTACCTACTGTGTTTCTGTTTGCATAGTAGGCCAAATTCTGCTCTTCAAATCTGCTAATTTAGAAAGTTTGCATGAAAATAACGGATGACTACAGTCAGGTATTTGCACCGTGCCTTTAAACCTTAGCCCACGCGTCCAGGTTCATAATAAGCGTGCTGAACAACAGCCAGCCAAGTTCAGCTGCAAGTAGAGCTATACCAGGGATGGATCTGACCCTGCAGTTTTCAGTTCAAGTGATCCATCAATTTAATCTTCTATTTTTCAGGAACCTTTCCTCACATACTGCATTGCTGAGTGAAGAGATACAGCTAGTTTCCACAAATCATTCTTTACCTGGGAAGGTAGGGGAAGCTTGACAGCTGTGGCGAAATACTCTGTGGATAAAATGCATGGAAGTTTTAGGGGGAGACAGCTGAAACCATCCTTCCAAACAACCAGAGTTTGTCAGCAACCTTAACCTCTTCTGCTAATACTCTTCTTTTTGCAAGAATTTGATAGGGAAAAACAAAAAAATCAAAAAGCTGATCTATGCAGTGGCAAAACTTCATCCTCCTCAGAACCACAGAATCACAGAATCACTAGGTTGGAAACGACCTTTGAGATCATCAACCATTAATCCAGCGCCACCATGTTCCC
>NW_010544021.1:60049-76592 GCF_000687285.1 Phaethon lepturus | reverse complement strand
CCTTAATGATTCTGTGATTCTGTGATTATTCTAGCTTTATTTGCTCAAATTTGTTGTTGTTGTTGTTATTTTTGTAGTAACATAAGTTTTGTGCATGTTTAGAAGGAAGGTAGTAAGGGCCTCTTCTGCAGCTTTGAGTAGACAATTTGCTTTGAAGCGTTGATCCTGTTATTGTTACTGTCTACTGATCCAGACAGTAATCAGCATTAATGCTAGTTCCATTACATGAGTTCTTTTTAAGATAACATATATGTTCATGACTTCTAAGATATGTTGTCTTGTTCTCTATCAATAGTATCACTGAATCAGAAGAAAGAATAATAGATCATAGTTGCAAGTATAAATTGCATGAGCCAAACCAATACTCAGTATCGTTACACTAATTTTGGTGAAGAAAAATGTGTATCTTTACAAAAGTTTATCATTAAGCAAATTTCCCTATTTGTAACAATGAAGACGAATGAAAATAAGCTAACAGTGCAGTGTGTGAAACATGCAATCTTAAACTTCAGTTGTTTCATTTAGCTCTACTGACTGAGAAGGCTGGAGGCGCACAAGAAGCTGGGAGGGGGCACAGCCAGGACAACTGACCCAAACTGGCCGAAGGGATATTCCATTCCATATGATGTCATGCTCAGTATATAAACTAGGGGGAAAGTTGGCTGGGAGGGCCTCTGCCTGGGGACTGGCTGAGCATTGGTTGGCCGGAGGTGAGCAATGGGATTGTGCATCACTTATTTTGTATATTCTTCAATAGTGACAATAACAATAATAATAATAACAATAATAATAACAATAACATTTTATTTCAATTATTAAACTGTTCTTATCTCAATGCATGAGATTTTTTCACTTTTACTCTTCTGTTTCTCTCCCACATCCCACCGGGGGAGAGGTGGCTGTGTGGTGCTCAGTTGCCGGCTGGATTTAAAGGATGATGGCATTTCATCCCTAGAGTGGCGCTTATATTGACCCCATTACTATTACAGTCTTTATCATAAATCAGTCAGACACTTGTAACATTTCCTTTTTTAGGTAACTCCAAAAATAAATACTTTTCTATTTTCTTCTTCCTTTTTTTTAGTGTTAGTTAGTTGTTTCAAATATGGAAAAAACACAGTTTTGAGTAGGTAGGAGAGCAGTAGATTGGACCAAACCTGGAGAATGGGAAAGGGAACAATGGAGGCATGTTTTCATTAGATTAGAAATATTATTCTTTGGAACTCAAGGTGCAAATTATGCTGTGCCATAATGTCCTTTTCAAACACACAAGATAAAATTTGCATATCTAAATTGGATCAGCTTGAATGAGTTTCCCTGCTGTCTCATCCCCTCAGCTGCAATCTTTCTGAAATGGCCTGCAGGTGGATCCAAATAGTATTTTTTAAGCCTATTTTTAAGAGCATCACTAAAATAAATATTTTTTCTCTTAGTTTTATATTGATTTCTTGCAGCGAACATCAGCAAAAATTGTCCTATGCCTTATCTGAGTATAATCTACATGATAATTGGAGGTTTAAATTTAATTCTGTTTACATTGACTTTAAGAATAACAATTTCAACTGTCTCAATAAAATCACAGTTGTTTCATAATGTTAAAATAACATTACTTTTTCACTTCTTTTGGATGAAACGTCTAAGAAGTATGTGTAATCTTTATGATAAATGTGAAAAATTCTGCTAGCCACAGGAGGTCGGTGGAAGACCCTGCAAACAATCTTTTTCTACACTTATGGGTTTTTCTTCTGTTTTTAAAGGTAAACTTACTGATATTGTACTGATTGAGATTTCTCTTCTCCGTTTCCATAAACATCTTTCTTATAACTTTGATAGTATTATATTACATTCATCTTGATGGAAGTGTACAGATTCTCCCTTCCCCATTAAAACTATTATATGCTTTATAGGTTTTTCTCAAGTATGATTTAGTTCATCCATCTGCTCAACTTATTTTCTGTTCATTTGGTAGTATGACTTCTGGCTTAATGAAAACAGCCAAAGGAACACTTTAATTTCTGAGGACAACAGGGCTACAGTTCAAAGATAATGCTTTAATTCCTTTAAAATAGAGTTTAAAAGTTCTAAGGGAAGTATTTTTACAGTGTTCCTGCATAGATATACTCTGATGTCTGCGAAAAAGTGTAAGGTGATCTTAGATGATAATGGTTTCTGTAAGTGACTGGAAAAAAACAAGGTGTGGATCACCTCAGGTTTGTGCCAGTTCAGCTATATCTTACTAGCTATGAATGTGTTTAAACAGTGCAAAACCTTCATGTAGGACTAAGGAGAATGCTGCAAAGAAAGTCCTCACTCTCTGTTTAACGGAGAAACAGAAGCAGGAAAGCGTTTGACATCAACAGAGCTTCACCAGACCCTGTCCAAGGTGCTGAGGATTAGAACTCGTCTCAACGTTGTGCGACAGTATTGCACCTGCTGCAGAAGGGCGGCTCAGGGTGTTCGTGCTGTAGTCTTCTGCAAATCATTGCGCTTGTTATAAGATTATATTTTGGGTGCGCTTGGGTTTTTGGTGTTTGTTTTGTTCTGCTGTGGGGTTTTTTGTTGTTGTTTTGGGTGGGGTTTTTTTTGCGGGCATTTTTTGTTTGGTTGGTTTGTTCCTTTTTTCTGGTGGTTTGGTGTGGGTTGTGTGGTTTTTTGGGGGGGGGGAGGGGGGCTTTTTTTGGTATTCCCTTCCCATCTGGTATATGTAGAATATCAGAGTATTATAGAAAAAATGAAATTTGGTTTGGTAGTTTTATGTAGGGATGGTTAAAACTCAAAATTATCAAATATTTATCAGTTTACCTACTGCCCTTAACTCAGGCTGATGTTTCTGTTCCTTTATGTAGAAGATTTGAAGGCTCTAGTAAGTTCAGGTAACATATATATAGTTACATATCGATGGAGTTTGTTTCTCTTGTTCTTGCCAAAGTAATTTGAAATTTTATGAAAACAAGCTAGGGTTACTGCTCTGTCCCATAATGATGATACTCTTATGTATCAGTCAGAAAACAAAATTCTTCCTAATTAGTATTTCTGGTTGATCTTTTTTGAAGATCACAAAAACTGTCATCTTCCACCTGAGGGACATTCAAGGAGATGTGATTGACTTAGAGTCCAATGACTGTGTCTAACTCATGGACGCTACTCTTTCCTGTTACCACAGTAAGAGATTAATAATACTACCTCTGCAAAAACACCTTAAATATCAGTGCGGGGGTAAGGAATAAGAGGCGTATTCTGATGATTGTTCTTTGACTGCAGGAATAGGTCTCTTTAGGCTTCTAGGGATTACAGTAAGGTCTAAACATTGTTTTTATTGTGGAGAACATAAAATGCCATCATTTCGGGAGAAGGTTCTGACTATGTTGTGATGGGGAGAGGGGGAGCTGCACAGTAGATAATGTGGTGATGTTGTGCTCAATTTATTAGTCGACCAAGCAGGGAAGGATGGGCTGTGTCAGGGGAAGCTTCTCACACATGCAAATACACACATACACATCTCAAACGTTAACTGGACTTGCCCCAATTAACACTGCAGTGGTTTGGCACAGCTGAACGAGGGCAGTGGGAGAACGCAGCACTTACTCTAACCAGACTCAGTGTCAGGTTCTGGGCAATGGCTTAGCAGCACCCTGCAGCGCTCCCACCCTGGGCACTCTGCTTCTACATGGCATTGGACCTCTGTGTAACCAGTCTTCCCCCACCATCTCGCTTAGTGTGTGTGTTAGCCAGGCAGCAGCTAATCAAATCAGCCCACAATGGTCAGGGTGCACCTTTACAGGTGTTTCTGGCGTTCTTCTCTTGTCGCTTGTTGATCCATGGCCCATACTGATGTTCATAACATTTTAACGTAAGTGCACATTTCCAGAGGTCACATCATGGATACTATGTTATAACTCTGAAAATAGATGTGTAGAATAATTTTGTGTGGATGTAACTGTTCGGCTTTGTTTATATAATAACTACATATGTTAAGACAATATATTTGCCAAACTATAGGTGTGGTGTTTGGCTTTTTATGGGAAGTCCTAGCCAAAAAATCACCATAGTTTAGTAATGTGTAATCAAATTCCATGCTATTGCCTTTCTGGTTAACCTGTAGTCTGTTAAACTGCATTTACTGTTTATAATGACGCTGAAGTGTTTCAGTTAGCAGACATAATACTTGTGCTAAGTGTCCTTTCTCATCTTCTTTTAGACCCATTCAAAGTATTTACCCTCAGAGAGAATGTGGGTTATTAGTTCGTTAGGGAAATGAGGGTACAGAAAAGTTAATTAAAAATGAAATAGTTGCTTTTCTGTAAGACAAGAAATACCTTGAAAGTTTACCAATAATCTTTGTTAAAAAGCGGTGTGTGTGCTTTGCAAAGATATAATTTGTTCTGCCATAGTGAAGCTAATTATTCTCAACACACACCAGCTATGTCAAATTGCAAAACGAACATCAGACTTTGTGTGTTGTAGGAATTAAAACACCATCAGTTGAGTTAATGAAGAGCATACAATGAATATGATCTCATTTTTGCAATGCAGTTAAAGTGAAAGCCATTTAAAGAACTGTTGCAAAAATCATAATTTAGGGGGAAAAACAAGCAATAAAGCAAATGTTTACTATCTATTTTAATTACTTTCTGCTTAGAGGTATGCATTAGGTTTATTTATTGTTTGATTTCAAATTCTTTCTTTTAATGGTTTAAGAATACAGTAGCTAATGGTCCATTCTGAAATCAAATGAATACAATCTTCTGTATTCCATTATACAAAGCCAAAGAAATGAATCTGGGATTGTTTCATTATGATATCATCTGAAGATCACTACCTGAAATTGCAGGTTAACATAAGGATGGGAATGTGAAAGAGAATATGAAACACAGAAGAGAAAGGAAATTCTTGCACTTTTTTTGAAATGGGGAAAAAATGAGACGGGGTTTCTGATTTATGTTCTGAAGATGTGAATGCAATGAAAATGCCATTCCATATGAATATTTTAATTATTTTTCTTTTGTAGAATTGCTCACAAAGAGAGCACTACAAAGACATCTTTTCTGTAACAGATGATTTCCTTTAAACTTTCCTAATGCTTGGTGAAAATAAGTTGTATTGGGTTTGCAAGGCAAGGTTTTGGTAGTGGGGTTACTACAGGGTTGGCTTCTGTGAGAAGCTGCTAGAAGCTTCCCCTATATCCAACAGAGTCAATGCCAGCCAGCTCCATGAAAGACCCACAGCTGGCCAAGGCCAAGCCAACCACTGACAACGGTAGCGCCTCTGGGATAACAGAGTTAAGAAGGGGAAAAAAGCCCTGCAACAGCAATTGCAGCTGGAGGGAGGAGTGAGAATATGTGAAAACAACTCTGCAGACACCAAGCTCAGTGCAGAAGGAGGGGCAGGAGCGGCTCCAGGCACTGAAGCAGATATTCCCCTGCAGCCCATGGTGAAGACCATAGTGAGGCAGACTGTCCTCTTCCAGCCCATGGAGGTCCACAGTGGAGCAAATATCCACCTGCAGCCTGTGGAGGACCCCACGCCAGAGCATGTGGATGCCCAAAGGAAGCCGCGACCCCATGGGACCCCTGCACTAGAGCAGGCTCCTGGCAGGACCTGTGGACCTGTGGAGAGAGGAGCCCAGGCTGGAGTAGGTTTGCTGGCAGGATTTGTGAGCTCGTGGCAGGCACCCAGGCTGGAGCAGTTTATGAAGAACTGCAGCCTGTGGGGAGGACTCATGTTGGAGAAGTTAATGGAAGACTGTATCCCATGGGAGGGACCCCACACTATGTGTGAGTGTGAGGAGTCCTGCCTCTGAGGAGGAAAGAGCGGCAGAGACAACGTGTGATCAGTTGACCACAACCCCCATTCCCTGACCCCCTGTGCTGCTTGGAGGGAGGACATGGAGAAAAATCAGGAGTGAAGTTCAGCCTGGGAAGAAGGGAGGGGTGGAGGAAAAGTGTTAGAAGGTTTGGTTTTAGTTCTCATTATCTCTACTCTGATTTGATTCATAATAAATTAAATTATTTTTTCCTCATGTCGAGTCTGTTTTGCCCATGACAGTAATTGCTGAATGATCTCTTCCTGTCCTTATGTCAACACACAAGTGTCTCATTATACTTTTTTGTCCCCTGTCCAGTTGAGAATGGAGTGATAGAGCAGCTTTGGTGGGCAACTGGCATCCAACCAAGGTCAACCCACCCGATAAATTCTGTACTGGCCAAAGACAATAGCTATTTTTGCATACATATCGGAGAGGTAGGAAGACTGGTGTTCCTCCTTTCCTCCAGAGATCCAAGATATGTGGTTCTTTGTCAGAACTATGTATATACCTAGAAAACTTAGGACATGAAGTCAGAAGTTTTGACTCTAAAAGGGTCTGGGAACCCTCAGTGCACTTTACCAGTCCCTTCAGGAATTAAAATTAAATCTTGAAGCTTAGTGGAAGCCCTGCCAAACTGCCTATACCCAAATAAAGAATAATTTTTATTAGACAACACTGTAGTCAAATAACTCAATACAGTTAAGTTTGCATTTAAAAAATTCTGATTCACAAGATTGGCAATCAAGCAAGTATTTGGTTGACGGCCAATCAACCAGTTATTGACAGAGTAAGGAGATTTGGTGTAGGCATATGCTTGTTTAAAATGTTTGACATAATGAAGGGAGTTCTTTTCTGAAGCCTATCAGTGTAATACTTTGCTATGGCAACCCTGTAACTTTACAGGAGATTAATTTATTGAATTGTACCTTACTGGAGCCTAAGTAAGATACAGTATGCCCTGCTATTCAGCAAGTTTCAGTATTTAGGATGTATTCAAAGACCATATAATATTTAAATTCCTCCTTTAGATAAGTGCATATGCTACAATAAGATATGGGGAAACTTCCACATATTTTATGCTTATGACTGTGTATCTGTAGGAAGAAGGAAGAACTGAAATGATCTGGGGATTTAACATGCAATTATCCTCTGGGATCTCCAAAGCAGATTGCTTATAATATTTTTCTAGTAGTTTTGGGAGGAAGGAGATTTTTTTTGTTGTTGTTTTCTTCATCTTTCTTCATGTAAAATTCTGAATTACTTGGTTTTGTAGTTGATATAAAAGTTACTAAAAATAACTTTTGTAAACATTGAAAATACCTCCTGGAGTTAATATGTGTGATGGAGACTTTAATGTTGGAGCGTATGTAGAATGTCTGCAGGCAATGGATGGAGTTTTGCCTACTGGTGAGAATATTTTAGCCACATATTACAAAAATTGCCATTTTCCTTTCATTATGTGGGATATCTCAGAAGAATAAGCTTCTGCTTAGGCACCGGTGTATCAGCCAGACAATTAAAGTTAGATGTGTTATAACTGTATTTATATATGGGTGCTAAGAGA
Organism: Phaethon lepturus; assembly: GCF_000687285.1. Classification (NCBI taxonomy): domain Eukaryota; kingdom Metazoa; phylum Chordata; class Aves; order Phaethontiformes; family Phaethontidae; genus Phaethon; species Phaethon lepturus. The sequence goes on along the minus strand of NW_010544021.1, from coordinate 69,222 downwards.
ATTTAAGCTGATCTAAATTGTGTAGATATTTTGTTTGTAACAGTGAAAACTCAATATGTATGTTAAAAAAACATTAAGATGAAAGAATCATAAATTATTTTTTATCATGTAGCTACAACTAGGAAACAAGTTCTTATGTAAAGTTTAATTTCTGGTTTATGCATGATATGCCTTTTTTTTTGCGCTGGAAAACCTGTTTATCTGTTTACCTGAACTCAGGTTCTTATTTTAACTGAACTCAGTGTCATTCAAATGTTGCTGTTGCAGTTTCAAAGTGATGCTTCATTTTTTTTAATGCTCCCTACCCCACTTCATCCATGTAGATTAAATTTCCTTGTCCCAGGGAAATCATGATCCATTCATCTAGCTGGATGGTAAGAACTGAACTTAATGTTGATCTAGAAACAACTGTTTTGCAAGTTTCTATACTATTTCAATAATACTGCAATCACCGAGGGAACTCCTTGCTCTTTTAATCTCCTCCATACTGTTTCTTCCTTCAGTGAGCAGTATAACAAAGTAAGTTGTCATGTATTCTGCAGAGACTATATAGATGCAACTGTCAGTTATTTAGACCAAAGTTAGTTTTGAGTCTCATGGCAGAGATTTGTGGAAGTACTAGAGCTGCAACTAGCAGTTAATTAGAAAGCTTTTTCTCTCGTTTTCAGATACGCAAGTATAATAGCTACTGGAGAAAACTGGCAATAATGTCTTTTGTCACCATAGGGAAGAACAACGGTGCCAATTTAATGAAATTTTTCCCTGTTCTGAAAGTGTCACATCACCTTAATCTTGGTTTGATCCCCCTAGTGAAGCTCTAATTTTAATGCTAATTCTGATAAATTAGAGAAGATTTTTGAGCAGCACACAGAATGTGTTAAGTGCATTGTGATCTCTATGCAGAAAATCCATGTATATATGATTGTGATGTCACCTATCTCAGTGCATAGATTTGGCTACTTGCTTTCTTTTTGTGACAGAAATATTGGTGCAATGGAGTGTTGGAGAGGATGGTGCTGCAATAGCAGAGGAGGAAGAAAAGTCAACACTTAAGAGAATGGGAGGTGTTGTTAAACACAACTCAGTGTTTTGAAACTAGTTATCCGTGTGGTTTGAAATGATATCATACTTTCATTAATATGGGCTTAGAATTCATTAATTTTGTTGCCTTCCCTATTTAGATTTAGTTTTTACATTGTAGTTCGCTACAGAGTTGACTTCAATGAGAGTGACCTATAATTTTCAATCGGAAGATTGATTGGTAAGAACAGATTTCCCTTCCACCTCCAGTTAAAGCACCTACCATATAATGAAAATGTGACAGATGGTTCATGCTTGTGAATTTTTCATACAAAAATTAGAGTGAAGTATTTATTTTCAGATATTATCTTCTGTGCTGTAACTTTAATTATAACCTAAGATTCTGCAAAATATAATTATTAATGATATAATATAGTTCTATCTTAGGGCTTGGTTAGTTAACAAATCACAGTTGAACCTTGGTCACTAATTTAACATGGTTTAAATCTCACTGCATCTTACCCCATGTCAGAATGGTGTGAGATCCTTTAATCGGTTTCCTGAAGTTATACTCCTCTTGTTTATTGATCTGCTGAAGTCAGCACAAAACACACAGCTGTACTTTTGGCTAGCTAAGTTAGGACTATTAAGAAGTTAGCAAATCATTAAAAGCTATTTCTAACTATATTGTGTTTGTCACTACTACAGAGCCTGTCCAGCTCTGGAAACCATTAAATGTATTGGTTGAGTTAAAAAAACCTAATGAACCAACAACTCACTAAAGAAAGCAGCCTTGTTTAATTTTCTTATTAATTTGTATTACCTAACTAATTTGAGAATTGATAACAGAATGTTTGAGTGATTTATGGCTTGAGAAAGAAGACCAACGTTTCCCTCCTTGAAAATGGAAATTGGCTTGTCAGACATTTAGATGAAGAATGATCAATCAATAAGGTTTTAATAAGGAGAACGTTTAAAATTGACTGAAGGTGGCTTTTGTTTAAAGGTGATTTGGTATGTGCAAATTACTAAGCTCTCCCTGGAGAGGATTTTCAAAGGCAGTAATGGGCACTGATTTTCTTTGTTTATTCCGTTCTCTTTCTGTTCCCCTTGCCAGGGATTTCAGTACTTACTTCTCTGTTGTGTCTTTGAAATTTCCCTTCCTGCTTTCCAGGTCCTGTGAATTATTCTACTTACTTGCATTTACAGCTATCAGTTTTAACTGTTATTTTTCTCCAGTGAGCATGTTGTCTGGATAAAGTTATTTATTTTCAGTGTAAGTTCATGTTAGGCATAGAGGCAAGTTGTTCCCACTTATTTTAGAAACAAATTCCAAAAGCATATGCACACATTGAAAGAACAGAGTTGACTTGGAAAGTCCCATTAGTCTTTCAGTTTCTTGTTGGAAAATCTCGTATAATGGGCTTGGTGACAGAAAACTGGTTTTACTGGCAATTATGGTCACCTTGGTTGATTTGTTCTCTCCATTAGTGAAGTCTGTCTTGAACGTTCTGAAAGTGAGATAACTAAGATTAAAAAAGCTCCATTCTTTATGCAGTCTAAATCACATAGGTATAGAAGCTGTAGATTCATGACAAATGTGTTAAAAGTGTAAACAGTAAGTAGCACACCCACACAAATTCTGGTTGTCACGACTTCTTCACAGTATTTTTCCCCACCAAGGCTTCTTATTCTGATTCTAGTCTGTTTTTGTAGTTCTTCCAATCATTTACTCTTTACAAAGCTTTCTATCCCAGTGACTTAGAAGCTAGCTTTATATTTTAGTCTCACTTTCATGCTCAATCTTAGTTTTTTTCCCCTCATTACCCTATAAGCGGGTGCATACTGGTACCACAATTTCAGAAGAGGTTCTAATTGTGTGCAGACTTCTTTTCAGATGTTATGATAAGAAGAGCACACTGGTCAATCCCAGCAGAAGCAAAGTTCGAGTTTCTTCCCGAAAGTGCAAGTTATCAAAACCTTTTAAGTGAAAAATTCACCGCTTTCCTCATGCACATATTTTATTCCTTTTTATTAACACAAAAAGGTAATGATTGTCTCTGGGACCAAGATGGAGATAATTTTTATGTGTTTTTCTCTTTCTTGTCTTTGGCTTTATCTATAAAGTTACTATGAAACTGCAAATTTGGCAGTCTTAAGAAACCAAAAAGCGTAATTGAGAGTCAGAGTAGTGATACAGACCTCGCTAAAAACCCTAGCTGTAATTAGTATTTTGCTTGTGAATTTTGTGTGTGATTAGAATTACGCTGTACATATAGTCTCTGCAAAAGAAATTTAAAACACAAGGACTTACTTCACCCACTTCTGAATATGTGAATGTGCTCAAAATCTCCTTGAGCAAGCTGGTGTATCAACGCTGTAGGCTTGCCAATGAAAAACACATACGGTATTTTCCTGCTCTGCAGCAAGTTCCATCAGAGGCTACTAAACAGATCTCTGAATTGATGAGAAAAGGTTGAGAGCTTGAATTCTCAATAGAGATGAGAATTCCTGATAGGGAACTGTCATGGGCACTTACGCAGCTGTTTCTGATCTTTGGAAAGGTTCTGCTTCATGTGGTCGGCTGTTGAAGCCAATGTAATCTGAGCTGAAAGGACGATGTTCATTCACAGAGCCAGAAGGTAGAATTAGCTGATTTAATCTGACTTTCTGCAGTTTTTGGACTACTATATTTCTTAAAGGTATTGATTTATTTAGCCCGGTAGCCTTTCCTTGGTTAAAATGTATCATCACATCAAAACTAACATTTTTCTGGAAGTCAGGCAATGGTGGTAAATACAGTGTTTCACCAGGTTAATCCAAAGATAGGTGCCTCCTTGATAAATTGATTGGTTTCTTACTTGAATTCCTCTAGCTTTATCTTCCAACAAACAGGTCTCTTATTTACTGTGAAAGACTAAGAGAAATTAATAAATAGTGCATTATGACATGGTCGAGTGTGACACCTAGAGGCCATATGTTTAGGATCCCTAAAGAATAACTTTTAACTAAGCACCACACAGCCACTTGCTCACTCCCCCCACAGTGGGATGCGGGAGAGAATCGGGAGTAAATGATAAAACTCGTGGGTCGAGATAAAGACAGTTTAACGGGGAAAGCAAAAGCTGTGCACGCAAGCAAAGCAAAGCAAGGAATCCATTCACCACTTCCCATCGTCAGGCAGGCGTTCAGCCAGCTCCAGGGAAGCAGGGCCCCATCACGCATAACAGTTACTTGGGAAGACAAAACGCCATAACTCTGAATGTCTCCCCTTCCTTCTTCTTCCCCAGCTTTATATGCTGAGTATGTACGTTATCATATGGTAGGGAATATCCCTTTGGTCAGTTGGGGTGAGCTGTCCCAGCTGTGTCCCCTCCAAGTTCCTTGGGCATCCCCAGCCTTCTCGCTGGTGTGAGAAGCAGAAAAGGCCTTGACTCTGTGTAAGCACTGCTCAGCAATAACAAAAACATCCTTGTGTTATCAACACTGTTTTCAGCACAAATCCAAAACACAGCCTCATACTAACTACTATGAAGAAAATTAACTCTATCCCAGCCAAAACCAGCACACAAATGCAAGTTTTGCACAGCACATTTAATTTTGAATTTAAGGAATGGAGCTGCTGAGAGATTAAGTATATTGCAATGCATATTTTTTTTCTTCACATTGTTCATGTTTAGGATATTTTTTGTGGCTTCCCTGATTAGGGTCCCTAGCACTGATACAAAGTGAAATAATAGACCATTACTGTGTGATGAGGAGTGCTCAGTGCTCTGCAGCAAAGCCTGAAAGAGCCCTGTACAGCTTATTCCAGCCTGAAGTTCTCAAAATCTAATAAAACTCTTGCAGGTGCCATATCAAGACAATCCTTATGCTTTCATCTGGAGGAAAATATTTGCAGGAAAGTCAGGCTTAATATAATAATATTATCTCAAATAATGCAGAACTAGAAGGTTTGGACCATGAGTTTATGTCAGGGAATAAAGAGAACAAAAGCCTTTTTGAGCTGTTATGAGGATTATTTAGATCATGGATCTTGCAAAACAAACATATATGTAAAGGAACATACCATACCTTCCCAACTTCACCTCTGAAAGTTAGAGGTGCAACCAATACCGCTGCATCCCATACAGGGGATATATCCAAGGGCACCCTAATATGGTGACTGAACCAGATTAGTATGTTACAAATTTAGAGTGCTTTTCAGAATGTGTGGTACTGTATTATCCAATGGGTATTGTCTGTAATAAACTCACTGTAACTCTAGAGCTCTTTTCAGGGAGATATTTGACTTATTTGTCTTTGGCAGCACTTGTCATTTTCATACTTAAGTGAAGGGAAAAAGTCTTGGAGATAAGATAAGCAGAGTTCAGATGTGGAGGACAAGAAAGAAAACATTCTTTCACACAAAGAAAACATTTTTCAGTCTTTGGAATTTGGGTGATCTTTGTGCTATTCTGTACTTGTGTAACGCAGTTGGTTTAGTGGGGTACAGTTGTAGAGTTTGCAAACATCTTCTATAGATCTAGAAGAGTGGACTGAACTTCTCTAAAGATTTCTGGCTTAAGCAGAGTGTGAAATTGAAGGTGGATGAAAGCGATGCTGGATACACCTCTTCATTGTGTATTGACCCTAGAAAAAAATGTGCCATATATATGTTGTACTCTGCATGCTTTTGACTTTACTATGTGTAGAAATACAACATATTCAGGAGAGAAGATAATATGATCCTGAAGCTTTTATTCATGGCATTTCATAAACAGAGAAGGGTGCTAGCATAGGACTGCCTGCTAGCAGAGGAACGCCAGCAGGCTGGGGCTGTTCGGCAGGCAGCTTTTCATACCCAGCAGCTAAGAAATCTTGTTCTCTTTTCTCTTTCCACTAAATAAAAGGTATTGTGTGTTTGTTTTGTCATCCTCTAACTGTTTAATGCTTGAAAACATGAACAAAGTAATTCCAATGTTTCATGGCTAACTCGACCTCGTTTTCATAAAGGTCTTTGAGGTTAGTCATATTTTTTCCTAGGAAACGAAAAGGTGTTAACTTGTCAATCATTTGTGCGAGAAGTTTGCAGACTCCACATGGCTGCTGTGCCTTAAATAAATAATTGTATCTGAATAAAAGTCTCCTAAGACTCATATTGTACAAGGTACAACACTGACACTATTATGTTAGTGATATAGATACTAATGTCAATTGTGGCTTATATCTATGCTTTATCTAGAGGTTTCTTCTCGGAAGTACCTAACCGTTTATTTGGGAATGTCTAAGCCATAAAAAACTGACAAATTATGGTCATTAGGTAGGTATTAGAAGATGGGTTGCTAGCATGGACTGGAAATCGTGGTTGCAATGTTAACTGGGAGGGAGGTCCTGTGTGGCAAGTAAGGAGAGGGTAAGAGCATATTGGGTGCACCGGGATGGAAAAGGTTAACAGCAGCTTTCCGCGTTAGGCGTGCTGGTAGCAGCTGAAGTTTGCAACCAGGATATATTGCTTCTCGTGTCTGAAGTCCAGCTCCTGCAGACAGGTTGGTGTGGGTGTCTCTGCAGGCATCAGCCTACTCTTTGGCCTGTGGTTTCACTGGCCTTTCCCTGCCCTGATTAATAGAAGATGAGTATATGTACTGGAGAAGTGATCTAGTGCTTGCCAAAACCAGCGCTTCAGGAATCCTTATTGTTTTTTCCAGACACAGAAATACTTTTGCATAATTAATATTCCTTCCGTTCTGTTCCTGTGACGTATTTCTGAACAGTTTTAAATGCATGTTTTAAATGCAGATTTTTATTTCTTACCAAAAAAACCCAAGGTGAAATTATTCTTTCATAATTCATTGATTTTTGAGAGGAAAAAATGATACAACCATAAAAAGTAATGTGGGATTATTTTATTTTAATAATCTATTTTAGTGAAGTTTTAAAAGTATGTGGTCCTATAGTTGCATAAATGTAAGAAAATATTTGAGTGTGTGTGGTGTGTGCGCGCTCACCCTCTCTCATGATATTGCTTTGTTCTGCTGTCAAAAACCACTTTGATTCATTGTGCCAACTACATGGATGATCTGTTCGCTGATGATGTTTCCAGATGATCTGAGTCACATACAAAATGTTTTCAGAGGCTTTCTTTATACATTCATAAAAGTTCTACGTAGAATCCATTGTATTTAATAAATCTGAAAAGGGTGCTTTTTACCCTAGTCACTCTATAAACTTGGCTTTTCCCCTGGTACATAACCCCAGCTAAAAAGCCAACATTTTTACTCTTAATTTTTCAAAGGAATGTATAAGTTATACATGTTTTATTTCAGCTATGCAAGTCAATAAAACTATTGCCACAGATTTCCTGATGTTCTTAAAACTTTTTTAAGCCCTTAAAATCTTGTTCTTATTTTTCATAAGTTATGAAGCTGGCATTATTTTTATTAGGTCAAATATTCTCGAGTTCCTCTACGTAACATGTAAAATAATGTCCATGTGACTGATTTAACCCCAAATTTACCTGTGAAATTGCTATAATTTGATAAACTCAGAGAACATTTTGATTTAAAGCAGCATTCTGTCCAGTTCAATGAAGTCTGAAGGCGTTTCCATGCTTCCTGAAGTGAATACAGCATGATGTAACAGAAGTGAATAAAATGTATTTTGAGAAGAGCTTTAGCTGAGGGTACAAGTTCTGCATCAGGATGCTATAAATTTGTTAAGATCATGGCTTTCTATGTATCCCTTATCAACCTATAATCTCCTGATTGTTGCTTGTTTTTCAACAGCTGAGGAACGGTAATCCACACTTGCTTATCTCTCTTAATCACAGCCTCACGGTGCTAGAGCTCCCTGAGCCTTTAATTCCCTCTTAGAGGCGTAACAGAGTGGAAAGTAAACAAAGACAAATTTGCAACCTTCAACATTGCTAATTTGCTCTGATGTCAGAATATTTAAACAGGCAAGGACTTGGGAATTATTTGATCACAGTTGATTTTAATCTAATGCATGTGAAAAGGCTGAGTCTGGGAAGGTTGTGCAAAATGACAGGCGTCCCAGGAGAGGTTGACTGAAGGTTTCTTCTTTAAACAACAATAGCTCCATCATTTTCAAACTCTGGGTCCTGTGTTCCTACTGTATGTTTTTGCACTGTTTACATTTTTAATGAAAGGCTTTGAATATGATGGCAGTTTTCTTGAAGATTCGTCGTTTGCTTCTCAGTTTATAGGTGTCCGAAACCTGATCTTTAGGCTCGTTATTGCATCTGTTCAATGGGTGGGGAATGGGAGGTATAAAGATCGCTATTTAAAAAGCTTTGTCTCTCGCCACGTTTTTGTATTGTCATGACAGCCTAATGTATCCTGAATACTTTCATATGTAAAACTCAGTGTATGTTTTAAAAATGATTGATAACTTGATCTTCAAATTAGTTTGAATTACACAGTTGACATTTATGCATGTATATATGTGTATATACTTGCTGGATAGGAAAGGATGTTATCTTGCATTATATATTACATGCACACTTCATCTACCATGGAGGTGATGTGCTTACACCTACATACATGTTATCATATTCACATATTCATCTGTCCTCACAGCAGACAGCTATATACTATAACCTGAAACAGATTTGATAAATATGCAAGACAAGTTAGTGGTTAGTGTTTTTTTTTTCTTTTTTTCTTTTTTTTTCCTGCATTTTCTCTCATTTCCCTTCATAAGGTCTTAATTGTCTATTTAATGCATGTGTGATCACTTATTTTTTGTTGTTTACAAAATGGTTAATGCAGCATGCATATTGTTATCAGGACAAATATCTGATGCTCTCCTAATTAATATATATCTTCCTGGTCGTATCTGTTCTGCTTGTATGACTTGTGTTTCTGAAGCATGTCTGATGATGATTTCTTCTTTTCTTCTTAATGTGTATCATTTGGGGTATTCCAGGGAGAGATGTGTCTGGGAAGCCAGCCTTTTGCAGTCGCTCCCTGCGTCGAGACTACAGCACTGGGCTGTTTGTGTTCCTCCTCATCCCTGTTTCTCTCTGTCTCTCGCTCTCTCCAGCTGGTGTAAATGACTGCCGCTGCCTCCCAGAGCAAGACAACCTGCTCAGTCAGCTGGAGCCCCCTGCGGACAGCTGTCTCGCTTTTAGCTGATGGAAAACCGCTACTAAC
>NW_010544021.1:54371-60018 GCF_000687285.1 Phaethon lepturus | reverse complement strand
CAAGGAAAGACCGGGGAGCACCAACCATACCAGCAGCCGCCGCCGCAGTGAGAGTGAGCAAGGACTCTATTGTTCCCTGGCGTTAAACAGTTTTTCCTTTTCAACTGCCATGCACAATAGCGGGAGAGAGGTTTCCAGTCCCCTTCTCCCTGTGAAGAAATTCTGAAGAGGGGAATATTATTTGACGAAGGTTTCGCGGTCGTGCCGCAGGTTTTGGGGGCGGCAGCAGGCTGCTGGAGGCATGGGGTTGCGCGAGGGGAGCGCTGCTTTCTGCCGTGGTCCGGGGGTTTCCGCCGTGCCAGCCTGGAGCGTGGGAGTTCTGGTGCTTCTGCTGCTGGGAATCTGGGACGCTCGTGCACAAAGTGAATTTCAAACTTCGTCGGTGTATTTGTGGAAGACTGGTAAGTAAGGATGCTATGTTAACACAACGGCAGAGTATTTATTTTTTTGTTGCAAGTAATAACCTTTTTGTGTGCTTCGTGTATGTGGAGAGAGAAAGTTAAATCTAAATTACTAATGTTTACTTGCAGGATTATAGGAGAAGAAATTAGGTCATCTTCCAGGATTCCACCAGCCAAGCAAATATGGCAATTAAAAAAAAAATACACTTGTGACTCTGTGGCACTGTTACTGGGATCTTTTCTGTATTTTCTGTGTCTTCTGAGGTTTTTCATTTTGTTTAGCAGCATTGTGTTGCATGTAAATAGCAAAGGTCAGGGATTAGTGCCTGTCCACAATGGGAAAGTATTTGTTACAATTGGAGTCAGGAACGTTAGCAGCACTCTAAAAATATTGATACTTCACAAAGAAAGATGTAATTCAGCATGTCTAATCTTTGTGCTCCGTGCTGACGTGTAATATATTCAGTGTGGTAATTGATGGGGAATTGGGTTTGTTAAATTTAGGTTTGTTGCACAGTATATAGGACACGTGAAAGCTAATGATGGATTAGGTGAATAATCCAAGTGATGCGAGATCTCATAACCAAAGAGCCAAAGGCAAATAGGCTATGTAGATCCAGCACCACACTAGATAGATAATTTCCTCTACTTTGATACTAATGAGCTACGTGTCTGTTTTAAAGATTGTGTAGTCATAACAGTGTTACAACCTTAACTTTGCATTAAAAATCAGCGGGTAATTTTCCTGTGTCTATTAATATATTACATTAATTCAGAACTTTAGCAGTAATGAATATGTGCCTTGTAGTTGTCTAATACAGTTTGAGTTCCTGTGTAGGTAGAGTCAAAGCCTCCTTTAGGAAATTTAAAAATTGCAAGCCAGTAAATATTTCACATTGGCTTTGGCAGTTGGCTTTCTTCCCTGTATGTTGCCAGGGATAAAACAATCTAAAAAGTAGTAATTTGTTTTAAAATTGCTTTTCCATTAAAGGATAACATAGTAGTAAGAGAGTGTGCAAATTAATCATTTGTCTGAAAAACAACTTTGAGAAGACAGTCTCTTCCTTGGACAGAGGGTCCCAGTCTTCTGACACAGAAGCAGATCAATTTACAATTACAGTCATATCCTGAATTTTTTAAGAGGCTCTATCTATCCAGCAGCTCAGGGAAGAGATTAAAAGGAAATTCATTTAAACAAGAAGACAAGCTTTCCAATAATGCTGGAAAGAGAAATCTGAAGAAGGGAAAATCCTTTGCAACTTTCACTTCTGACTGAAAGATGGGTTGCACAATGACAGTGACACATTTTTTTTTTTCCTTTGAACCATTGACAAATTCAAAACATATTTTTCAGTTCCGTTACAGATTTGTAAATGTTCAGCGCACAATTAAAAAGCGATAAAATACATGCATAGGTTTATGCAAAAGCACAGTAATAACATAGCATTTTCATAAAGCATTTTACAATTACCCTAAGTCGCTAGGCATCAGTAGAATAAACTCTCCAACATTTTACTATGTGTCCATTTAACAGATTGTATTTAAAAATGTTAAAATAATAACATAGGTTGAGAATAATAACAACTGAAGTTAACTAATGCTTCTGAACATGCACTGTCAGTATGCTGTGGACTTAACTCTCTCACTTTGCATATAGTACACGTGCTCTGAAGTCACGTCAGTTAAACCAGCTAGAAGGAAACTGTCTGGCTTTTATTTTCTCCCCCTTTTCTCCCTTCCTGGCAAAGACTGCTTTTAAGGAACTTTTGTTTAGAACAGGTGTGATCTAATTGCATTGCTTGATGTTCTTTCCTTCAGCTTTTTTTCTGCAACCTCTCTCCTCTCTTTTGCCTGCAATGAGGAATAGGATAAGCATGTTCACTGTATAGTTTTTAATATAATAACATCAGTGATTTGATGATAACATGATGAAAAACAAGTCAGAATGGCTCTTTTCAAACGATGAATGGCAAGATTCAGTGAATAAGGTAGTGTGTTTGTGTTTGGCTTCTGATTAAATCTTCGTACTCCTTTTCTTAGCTGTTTATTAAGTTTTGCTATTTCTCCCCTCCTCTTTGTGGGAGGTTCTAGAAAGTGAACTAGGAGAATTGCTGGTCAGTGATCTGAAGGGATGTCTAGTATGGGGTGTATAAAGTTCAGCAAAAGTATCAGAGGGAATAATAAAACTGAACAGTAGTGAGCTCATCCAACTAAGACGGTTTTTTGCTTTTCCTTCTGTGATGGAAACAGGTCAGGGGAATATGAGGCTAAGACTATGTCTAGGAAATCAGCTTGGTCATATGCCTTTTGGGACTTGTTATGTCATTTTTTTTGAGAAAGATGCTATTTTTGTATTGAATTTAGTCCGGCATCAGCTTTTGTAAGTGCAGTTCATGACTTGCATGTGTCTGATTTTTATGTCTAAAGATTTTTGAAATAATGTCTTGATGTATGCTACTCCATGTCTTCTCTACTGGTTTACTGCATTGTGTTTTCTTAAGGATACCCTTGACGATAATGTGCAGGGGATATGAGATTTGAGTTGGCACATTCTTTCTCTTATAACAGTTGTGGTAGCTGGTACAGTTTCCTTACATATTTTTTTTTTTTCAGGTGCTGGTGTTTTGTTTTGTGGGCTTTGGGTTTTTTTGTTGTTTTGGGAGGGGATGTGTTCTTCTGTTTCGAATTTCAGCTGTTACTTCCAATCTGTGAAAACCTCTCAGGGGCCATGACTTTTCCTGTCTATTACCATCCTCCTGTCTACTAACATAAAAATCTGAGGTGTTTGTAATACTCAGGATAACAATTTTGGGATTTAATTATCTTTGATTCAGCATGGACAATGTTGTGAACAATCTGCCTTGGGCAGGGAAGTTGGACTAAATGATCTCTAGAAGTCCCTTTTAATCTCTACCATCCTGTGATGTGGATGCCATCACCAAGTCATTTCTACTTCTTTAACTGAAACTGCTTTGAAGTTTTGGCTTTTGTAACTTTTTTGATCTCCTGTGAGAATGGGTATTTGCTTTTGAATATTTATGCTAGAATGATGATGTGTTTAACGGACCTTCAGTGTTTTGAACGACGTTTCGATGAACATAGTTAATCATGGTTACTAGTCTTGAAACTAGGTCTCAAGCCAAACGTTCTCATTCCATACTGTGCACACCCGGTGTGCGCATTTTTTAGACACAAATACACAGCTGGTTCATTTTGTGTGGTCACTGTGAGAGCTACCTGGTTTCTTTTAAAATAAACTAAAGCAAAGTCTTCATCGATGCAGAATGCCTGGCTCTTCACAGCAGTGATAAAACAGCTGTATTCCCAGGGTTGAGTCACGGTGTCTGTCTGCTTGATGATTTGAGGTAGAGAGCAGCAGTTTTTAGCAACTCTTAGAACAGAAGTTGTGGTATTAAGGGGTGGTGATTCCACTGATGCGAAGTGGACACACACTGCCTAACGTTGGACTTTTGAAGTTGAAAGAATTTTTGAATGACCTGTTTTGTTCATCAGTTAATTGCCCTTCTCTGAGTCTACTGATCTAATTTACGATGAATATTTGCTTGGTTCAGGTTCTACACTACTATGTTGAACTTCTGTGAGCTTCTGAAATGTTTTCAATTTCATTAATATTCTACCTTAACTATTAGGAAGCTTTATTGAATTGTTTCTATATATGCATAAAAAAAAATTTTCTATGTACCACAATTCAGAAAAAACTGCTTGTGTGTTAGCTTTTGTTAAATGTTATTGTCCAGTCTCTTTTTTTAAAGTGAAATTTTCGTGTTCAAGAACAGTTTATACTCTTGTTTATACTGCCCACCGTAAGCTAAGATTTTGATGTACATTTAAGTTTTGCAGTGAACAAAGTGAGGAGTGCTGATTCCTAAATAAAGACTGCCATACTGTTATCACTCTTCCAAAACAAGAAGATATGTATTTTTCTTGGTCTGTCATTTCATGATGCAGGCCACACATACACACCACTTCTGTACACAACTGACTAAGCATAGGCACGTCTTGCCACATCAGAACTCTCCTTTACTTCTTTCTACCCAGTACTTCATTTGTTTTCGTTAAATCAATCGACACGGTGATCTGTGATGTGCTGTCAGTGTTGGGTGTAATGCCTGCCTGCAGTTACTAATATAGTTCCTGGAGAGCTGCACAAAATCAGCAAGGTTTGATCACATTGTAAAATTGCTGCTTCTGACAGTTTGAAGTAATGCATGTTACGCTCTTGAAGTGGAAGCATTGGCTTGATACTTCTGGAACAAAAAAAAGTCATAAGAAAAAATCTGGGAGGCAGTGCCTTTACCATCATTATCTGTTTTAAAGACTATCGATCAGATCTCAGATGGTATAGATTGGTATAGCTCTGCTGAAATATTTGAGCTATCTGCAGTTGTGTAACATCAAGATTCAGTCTTCTGTATAACAATTGCAGTTGGATGTTTCCCCCTTCTTTTTACAAAGGTAGAACTCGAAATAGACTTTCTGTAGGTAACAGTGCCTTTTTAAAATTAAAGGGAAAAAGTCTTAATTTCTGGAAGAGACCACTTAAGTATCTATATTTTTATGCTTATGTTGTGTCTCAGTATTTGAGAATTGGTCCTTAGGTAATAACTTGCTCAACATTTGAGGCAGTGGAAAATGAGAGGAAAGGCAATGATGTGAATATAGGAAACATACAGAAGATCACGTGTACTCTTGAGTTAGTGGAGGCCCTGAGTGAAATCAGTATGCCAAGTAGTTTCCAGCGGCACTAGAGGGGTGTTGCAAGCTCTGCAGCCCAAGAGGTTTCCTTAACCTCTTTCTGAGCTTTTTCAGGCAGCAGCATCTCTCCTTGATTCTTCCTTGTTCCATCTTCTTGGGAAGAGGACTCCAAGGGCCTCCTACTTCACCTGGAGAGCCTATAAACAAATCCTTCTGTTGTTTCAAGGTGTTACTGTGGGATCTTCTAGCCACATCATGCTTCTTCACTACTTGATAAGAACTTGGATCTCAAAACCCCTCTGATCTCTAATCTCTTGGTTTCCCACTTACCCATGAAGTAGAACATACGCAACCTCTGTACCGTTGTGTATCCTTGTCAGGTTTTGCAGATTTACACGTTCCAAGGACTGACTCTATTTTAAAAAGCGTTTGGTGCCACAGATGGATTGGAGAGAGGAGGTTTTCCAACATTTTGTCTGAAATTCCTCATCTACCACCTTTGGTAACTAACAAACATAAAATCACTGAAT
>NW_010544021.1:11026-54340 GCF_000687285.1 Phaethon lepturus | reverse complement strand
TTCCCTACATATATCCCTAGGACTGTCCTTATTTTCACAGGACTGAATATTCCTATCTCATACTAATGCCTTAGGGGGGCAGAAGTCCTTCTGAGCACCAGCAGTCCAGCAGGCATTTAAAAATGTGTCTAAATACACACTGACAGGAATGATCACAAGGGAAGAGAGAGAGAGAAAAAAATTACCTAACCAGCCCTCTGATTAAAGCACTTACCTTTCAAGGGTTGTGTCAGCTTGTTTGTTGAAGCTGTTCCATCATATAGCAGAAAATTCCTCATTTGTTTCAGTATTTTTTTTTTTTTTCCAATACCAGAGTAAAGAATATTTGCAGTAATCACAACTGGAGACTAGAGACAGATAAGCCTATGTCAGTGAACAGAAAACTCATGATTTTAAAGAGATTATGAAGAAATAAACTGAAGAGGCGGATTAGATGTGAAGACCTAGGGAAAATGCTAAATGAGAAAAGATGTTTTAACTTGAGGCCTGACTGACAAGAAGGGAATTCACATGTGGTGATGAAAGAGGGCAATGAGGACCCCTTCAAATGAAAATAGAGCTCTAGTTATGGCATGGTGAACTTGAGGTGGTACCTATACATCCTTGAGAAGGGAGAGAGAGGGGTCAAGATTTTTAAACTGTCAATGTAAAAAGTTATTCAGGATTCATCTTTTGATTCTCAGGTCTTCAATTACAGAATAAGATAAAAGGAGTATTAGTAAAAGCTGCATTTCATCAGCTTTTCAAAGAATAAAAATGATTCAAGCAAAATGTCCTAAAGATGCTTTACTGTTACCTCATTGATTTAAAATATAAGTGATCCTCCAGGACTGAACGTGGTTAAGTGTTAGTTACATACGCTCTGCATAAATTCATATTAATTAGAGTTAGAATTTATCACTTCTATTGCATTCTGTAATGTGCATCTAAGCAACCACGCTGTTTACTGCTTGTCTGCCAGTTAAATTTGACTTTTATGTAGTCAAATGGGGCTTGTCTACCTATGACTTGAATGAGGAAATACTAATTTTCATTAGGCATGTTCATCACTCTTGCTCTTTGTCCTCATTTATAAAATATAATTTCAAATGTTTTTATTCAACAGAAATTGTGCAAGGCAAGTATTAAGTCTTCGGTTAATGTAAAAGATTTTTAGTACAGCCTGGCAAAAAAACCCAACATTTGGCAGAGATGCAGAAAATGGTTGCTTCAAGGAAATTATTTATAAATGTTTTTTAATAATCTGTGCTTATTTAACAGAATTAGAGTAAATATTTAAATGTTTGGAGAAAAATTCTGTGCTGCTGAAATTCTTTTTCTTATGCAGTTACTTTGCCATATCTGAAATAGGAAAATAGTAAAAAAGCGTGGCTGATATTAGAAGCCTCTAGTTAAGATTAAACAAGTAGTATACTCTGGACTAATTGTTGACTTCACTTGTAGGATAGCATTTTGAAGCTGTCAGAAAGTGGAAAATGGTAGTTGATGATGATGTACTTGTAGCTGAGAATGTCTGGATTGTTTTTAGCAAGTGCCCTGGAGTGCTTATGCTAACTGGATCAGCTGAATCCCTCAGCTTATAGGGATGCTGGAATAGGAGAATACCTCAATAGCTACAGGTTGTTTTGTTCTGTAGGTTGGCTGCTCCAGTACTGGATTAATTCAGTTTATTCATATCTTATAGACAAGGTTTTATCTTTGCAGTTCCCAACTCCAGTTGCTGTTGATGTCTTCTTTTGTTGTATTCATCCACTCAGTTGTTCAGATGTTAGAAGGGTGTATCTTTTAACACAGTAACTCCAGATTTAATAGAAAGCCCAATTCCCATAAAATAAAGGCTAGTATTCTTAAAGACAAGTAGTAATCTATATTTTGAGGTAATGTTTGCCATGTCATAAATTAAATTGCACGTTAAACTATGTACGGTAGCTGACAAAGCAATTTCTGGGGTTTAGGACACTGTATATATTTATTGTGTTTATCGAAAGTCCTTTTCTGCATTCACAACTTTCTTCATTATATACATCTTTTTTTCTTTTCTTGTATTCCTCTGTCATCTGTTTTTGTCCACAGACAAGGCCTCTCTGTGTAACGGGACTGGGAGACCCTTTTCTGGATGTATGTCCAGTCAAAAATCTCTGTTTCTCTTTCATAGACTAGCAAAGCTGAAGAGAAGTGGTGGGTTCCTTAGGTGGGTAAAGATGTGTTTAAATTCAGACTGACAGAAGTTGAAGATCCGCTTGTTTGGTGTGGAGCCTCAAAGGAGGCAATGGGCTGGCAGAACCTACAGTTGGAGACGGCAGTAGCATTGACATTTTATTTATGGATTTCTTCTTTCTTTTTATGTCTTTTTCTGTCTAGTGAGGCTGTAAAAATATGTGGAGTTACTAAAGTAATGGAAGAATTGGTTGAGACAAACATAACTTGATTTTTTTAGTGTTTCTAGATATTGGGTAAAAGTTTTCCTAAATGATCACAATTGAATTAAATGTATTGTACTGGATATTAAATCTCAGTGAAACAAAAGTTAATGTAAGCAGTTTTGCTACCCCTAGCACAAATTAATCTCCTATAGAAAAACCCTTATTTACCGCTTTCATATGAATGCTGTACAGTGTTAAACATACCAGTGTCTGGGATTTCACACAAAATCCAACAGACATTTATTGTAGCAATCAGCATGTTCTCAGCATAATGAGCACTGTGCGTTTTGGTGTGGCTGACATTTCTGGAAATTGTCAGTAGACCACAGTAGCTGGGTTTTTTTAATAACTTTCTGTGTTTTGTGAGCATTACCAAGATTGTTTTGGTGTTTTTATGTCTGTGGAATAGAGAAGGAAAATCTGGTGTATTTGCATGGATTCAAGGAAGGAGTGGCATTAGATGCAGCTCTTATTGACTGGCCCAAGTGTGATCCCTAGTGAACAGTGTTGCTGGAAAAGCTTTCAAATGTCCAAATACCGGTAAGAGGTTTCCATAGGTATTTTAAGAGAGAGAGAGAGGGAAAGAGACAATAAGTAACTATTTTATGTAGACTGTTAATATTTCATAAAGCGAGTGTGATGATATTAATTGGAAATGGTTTCTGATGTAATGAGACGTACTTAAACATTTTAAAGATTGATGACATCTGCTAATACAATGAGAAATTTCTTAATGAGATATGTTATTACTTTCTACCTCCTGTATTATGCAAAATGAAATGTTTATATTAGTGAACACTCCTTATGTGTGCTGGGGAATAGCTATTTTACCACTAACTCATTAGAGAAATAAAGAATAGAACTGGGAGAGATTGTTTTATAATGACTTGTGTTTGTACAGTGCCTAGCACAATTGAGTTCTCTTCAGTTGCTCATGTTCCTATATACCACAGCTTTGTATGAAATTACATAATTAAGACTTGTTAAAGATGCTGTTTACAAAGATACAAAGATAAATTATTAACATTCTAAAAGAACATTCAGATAATTTCAAGTGCCCAAACTAGTTCAAATGGCTGATATCAAGACACTGTACTAGACATTAATAGAGGAGAAAATTATTTTCATAGGAAAATGGTGTTACGAAAAGCCTTGGGAGCAGGATTGTCTGTGTAATAGTTCCAAAATGCATTGTTGGGAGAAAATGTCTTCAGTAAGAGGAAAATTTTTATATGTTCCGTAACATTTCCACATTTACAGATTTGGTCGTCACCCCTCCTTCTATCAGCATGTAGCAAAACTCTTTTTTTGAATTTGGTATGAATATGCTTGATTATCCTAAAAGATCACTTGCGTTATGTAAAATTTTGCTTGTTTTGCAGTTTTCTACTGACTGGTTGAATCAAGTGTACATTGTGATGAATTTTGTCCTGTTCTATTCTGCTTTACTCGATTGGCTTGTGATTTTCAGTCAAAATAATTCCCAGATTAGAGGAAGAGGTGAAGGAAGAGGGTAAAAGCCGTTACGGTAACAGTTATACTGCTACATCTTGCAACAGTGAACATCAAACCTTGTTTACAAAAAAAAAGTCGATATAAGCTAGTACAGAGGCTGGATCTTGAACCTAGTCTCAGCTCTGCAGGTGGTTTCCAGTGGTGACGTTGGGAATCTGTTTCTTTTTCTGTAAAGTGACATTTATATGAGTATAATTTTCTGGAGGTCTCTGTGCCTACAACAAAACAGAAGAAATTTTGAGACTTGTGATTTTTTGATATAGTTATCATACAGTTCCCAAGAAACCAGCGCTTTAGCATATGTGTGTGCTACTGAGCACACACGTGTGCTTTAGCACACTTGCCGTATGCAAGAAAAATTGATGTAATGAAAGAAATTAGGGCGTTTGGGAAACAGAAAGACAGACGTTGACATGAGTGGAGAATACAAACATGAAAAGTATGGGGCAAGCAACCAGCAGCTATTTTCTGTTGAATACAAATATTTAAAATGGATTGTGAAATTGAAAAACTCAGGGGGCTGAGAGAAGGTGGCAGTTATGTATGAACAGATACTGAAATTTTTAAACTAACATGAGTTTTCTAATGAATCTGTCTGGAAACTATTTTTGTATGACATTTACAACAATACATATGCCTATGTGTGCATGCTTGCATGTGTGATATGTATGTGATGGTCTGAAAACATTACTGAACAATTCTGTATGGATCCCCTGGCACTACCTTAAAATACATCTAACACTAAGTTACATAGATCTTCAATGTCTGAGTAAAACAACAGCACAGCTTGAATATGTGGTCACACCTAAAACAGAAGTGTATTTTTTTTTTTTTAATATACCACTAACTTATTTTAGGGAATTCCAGCTTCGCTGCTGCTGCTTAGCTTGCTATTTTTAAGAGGCATATTTGAACACTGTCACTGAAACCACTTTTTTTTTTTGTAACCCCAAATGAAATTCACAGCCAGCATAGCTTATTAGACAGAAGCATTGGAAAGACCAACTTGTTCCCGTAAGACATGCTTGGTGCCATGCAGAAGATAATGAAAGGAAGAGGATGGAGAGTGATAAATTGACTGAGCATGCAAGGAAGATTTGTAGTCTTTAACTTGAAGAGGATGAATGACTTGTGGCTCTCCATATTTCAACTTGATATATGAATGTCAACACCTTAGGAATAGTTTGGGTACCTGAAACATAAAGATAGGAAATTCAGGTTATGTTCTATATGGTACTTCCATTGTCTTTGCATGGAGCTGCAGGAGAAGTCTATGGGCTGTGCTGCACAAAAGTGAGTTCTCTGAAACTCTGCAAAGTGCGTACCATGACAAATTTGTATAGGTTTACATATTTATTAGTGATATATATTTCATTTCCCCCCGTGTTTAATATATTTAAAAGCTTTATGGGATAAATCAGGATTATAAGTATATATACCGATCATAATTGAGTCTTGGTTCTTTTGTCATAGTACAGATCTAAGCTATTTACTACCAATTACATGTGATGGAAGTAACTCTAAGTTTATGATTTTGATATATGAATGTAAGACAACTTGTTTTTTGAGATAGGATATGAAAAAGACAAAAATTATGCTAACTCTGCAAGAAGTTAATTTTATTACTCTGAGGATGTTATGTAGTAAATGCCTTCCCTTGAAAATACTGAATTTGCTAAGGTACTTGCTTCATAATTTCTCCTGAACAGTGTACTGCTTAGTTTCTCTCTTAACACAAATGTAATAGTTTTTAAGAATCAGAGTCCAAAAAAAAAACCAAAAACCTAAAATTGGGTAGTAAAGATTTTACCTTTTGGATGCAGAAGTAAGTTTTCCAAAATAGGTGTTTTTCTGAAGCCTCACATATAGAGGGACATTGCTGATTAGAAATGAAATAAAATTCAGTGAACTAAAAATTACTGCCATGCAAACAGGAAAAAAATGTCTCTCAAAATGACAAAATCTGTTGCTTACATAATGTCTTCATCACTCTAATTTAAGAGATAGAATATAGATGTGTTCATATCAATGAGAAATCTTTATTATTACACTAGAAACAGATGAAATGGTGAACCTGTGTCTCTGAGAGAATTGTTTGTTGCTGTTTATAGATGCTAGTTTGGGTGTAAGCCATTGTAAGAAAGATGATAGTAGGTAATTTGCTTCTAAAGTAGCTTGTGTATCTCTTACAAGGGTTGTATATGCATCTTCTGAACCTTGCTGTTTTAGTAAATTAAAGGCAATCTTCAATATCTGCCCATACCTTTCTAAACATATTGTTTTCTCAGCAAGTAAAACACTGTTATCCAGGAGGTTTATTATTATTATTATTATACTATGAATGGATTCCAATCTGTATATAATCCCCTGAGAGTGAGGTGTAGCACTCCTAGAGGCAGAGATTCATTAACAAAATATGGATTTAAGGAAAATTTGAGAGGAAGAAAAGGTGCAACTTAATTAAAGATAAAATATTAAAAGGAAGAGGAAAAAATTAGTTTTCAGTCTTGTGATGCTTATATTAGTTGTTAATGCAATTCAGCGTTGAAGTTTCTTTTCAATTTCAGACATTCATCACCTTTTATGTAAATGTTACCAGAGAGAGTTATTTTAGAAAGGAAAAACAAGATATATTAAGAAGCCATAAAATAAAGATGCTCAGCTTTTTGTATAATGACTCAGACGATATATTGCCTTTTAGTAACTTCTCTTTTTCATGAAAGTATTTAAAAAGAAACGAGTTATCAGTAGCTAAAGCTTACTAAATCTTCAGAATGTTATCAAAGTAGTCTAACCTAATAGGGAATACAGATTAATAAATAGCACATCTGGAAAAAAACAAACACAAACATAAAAATTGGAGTGTAGAACATAAAAAATAGCTTGGCAATTAAAAAAAAAAAAAGATTTATTTTTGTGTTCTATCACTTCACCTGGGTCTGGAGCTAACAGACAGAGAGTTCATCTAATTTGCTGCAGCTTGTTATAAACAAGGAGTCCATTTGAAGTAGTAGAATTGCTTTTGGTTTTGAATTTTTAAAGATGAAGAAGGCTCCCTGAAGATAGAAATTCATTAAGAAAGCCAAGGGCTTTTCGGAGAATATGTTCTGTTCTGGGTGGTTTTTTGTTCCCCACTTTGTATGTCTCGGAGCACACTGCAGCTTCTAATGAAAAAATAATGCTGTTCATTAATCTGAAAAACTTCTGATAGTAGCTACATTCTCGCAGTATTCTGGGAATTAGTTTGAACATAATTGGTTGGATGTCAGTATTAAAAAGCACTCTAATGAAAAAGGAAATTCTCAAACTATGATAGTTTGCTGCTTCTGATGAAAAATTTAATGAGGCTGAATAATTATCACTTCTCTCCTCTTTCTTCCCAATCTGCCATGTCTTTCCCAAGCTCTGCTTTACATTCATTGTAAATATTTTAAGCAATAGGATTTCTATCGCCGTAATTGAAAGACTACACTATTGTCTGCGTGTTGCACTATTTTATAGCTAGTTTGCCTTTTTCTGTAATTCTTTTTCCCTTCATGACTAGATTACTCAAGAAGAGTATTTGTCAGTTGTCATGACCCTCAGCTATCACTTAGCTGAATTGCACTTAGTGAACTCTAATCTTTCTTGATAAACCAACCTATTAGTGCCGTGCCAAGCAGCACAGTGCCTGCCATTTACATAACAGTTACTCTAGTTGGCTTAATGTGACTTTTATCTTCTAACTTCACATTGAGTATTACTTCCTTCTGAGATGTGATCATTGCCCATATACACACACTTTCCAGTTACTGAGTTGACTATTAACCACTTAAAGTCATGAAGCTCATGGAAGTTAGGATTTTTCATGGGGAACCTATTTTAAGAAAAAACCCCAACCACCCAAACCAAAACAACACACCCACACAAACTGAAAAGACACAAACCCACGTTATTGGAGGGCCTTTTCTTCTGATAACTAAGTTGCCACAGAGTAATATAGTATCAGTTTAATACGATGTGCCCTGTTTTCTTAAATGCTTTGAATTCTAGGTGCAGCACAGTCAGATTAGAGATGAAACATTCAGACTAGTTCTTTAAAATGCAATAATTTTTTGTCTATACAGAGGTTTTAATGAGTTTTCAAATCTATCATCTCTGATTTTTTTTTTTTTCTTATTGCTTTATTTGGTAAAGATGATAGTTTTTAGGTCCCCATCCCAGTTACCCAATATGACTTGTATTAGTTCTTCCATATCCTACCCCTTTTCTGCCTCAGTGGGATAATGTATGGGATGTTTGTCCCCATGACCTGGGGAGAGCTGCCTGTTCAATAACTGCTCAGTATTCTAGAGAAGAAACATGTGCTCTTACTGCCATAGGCCCTCACCTGCAACAAGAAATAGTGGTTCACCTTTTTGTGATGTTCTATTAATGCACTTCCAAAGAGAAAAATAAGACAGACACAAAGACAGCCTTATTTATCTCATGCCATCAACACCTGAGAATTTTTATCAAAGATGAACTGGAATTGGAAGACAAAGCCTGAACCATTTTGGTGGTTTTGTTAATGATATTCTAGATCTGTAAGTTACAAACCCTGAATGTCTGTCACACCATGATGGCGATGCAAAAGTTAATTTTAATATTCAGCTGCGCTCCATAGAGACGTTTAGTGCTTCAGAAGACATTTGCTGCTGTTTCCTTAGAGCCTGCAGCCTCAAAGATGACTTGGAATGCCAAAGTAGGAAATTGATAAAGCTGTCAGTGCTTTGCTGTGCTCTACTTCCCACACTGCGAGCCATCTTGTCACATGTAGTGCTCATAATACTATCAAATACATGATATTAAGAGATCACACCTTTTTCCTCACTTCATAAGAAGGTGAGAAACTTTTAGGGTAAGCTTAATAAGCAAAATATGACACATCTACACAATCTCTTAACAGGAATTTTTGCTTTTTTTCCTAATTCCATTTCATTTAATAATTCTGTGAGTTTTCCCTTTTTATCATGGTCAAGAGAGAGGCAAATCTGAACCATAGAATCTTTGGGTTGGAAGGGACCTTTAAGGTCATCTAGTCCAAACCCCGGCAATTTGGGTTGGGGTTCATCTTCAAGTAGATCAGGTTGCTCAGAGCCCCGTCCAACCTGACCTTGAATGTTTCCAGGGATGGAGCATCTACCACCTCTCTGGGCAACCTGTGCTAGTGTTTCACCACCCTCATTGGGAAAAATTTCTTCCTTAGATCTAGTGGAAATTTGCCCTCTTTTAGTTTAAAACCATACCCTTTGTCCTATCACAACAAGCCCTGCTAAAAAGTCTGTCCCCATCTTTCTTATAGGTCCTCTTGAAGTGCTGGAAGGCTGCAATAAGGTCTCCCTGGAGCCTTCTCTTCTCCAGGCTGAACAATCCCAACTCTCTCAGCTTGTCCTCATAGGAGAGGTGTTCTATCTCTCTGATCATTTTGGTGGCCCTCCTCTGGACCCTCTCCAAGGTTATTACAGATTGTAATAACAGTGTATTTTTTCATTGAGAAAATAAAATTTCTGGGTCCAACCAGGTATAAAATGTGTGTCTTGATCTTATTTCCTTTCCAGGAGATTCTTAGCTACTAGGTAAATTAACCTTTATGCTTCAGTAAGGAATAACACCTAATCCCTTGAATTAAAAGGAATGGGAGGCAGAGGCTGAAAGTGAACTAGGTGGCACTTTGTTCAGAAATATGAGTGCCTGTTGTGAATTGATTCTGAGCATAATACCAATGTAGTTTTAACATGAAGACTCGGTAAACATACAGATACATTAGTTTTGGATTAACATAGGTTGTTTTGGCATCCTTTAATTTTTCAGTTGTAACGAAGGATATATTCTTTGGGTGGGAGTTGGGGAAATTTTAATGTAGATTTTTGTTAGTTCCTATAGTTAATATACATTTGTAGATGATGGTTCAAGATCTTATTTAGGAGTTGTTCTGGTTTGTGTGCCCAAACCACTTCTGTCTCCTTTTTGCATCTACCAGGACCGCTGCCTTCTATGGAACTAAAGTAATGAAAAATGCTACTTACATGGTTCTTGCCACCTCCGAGGTCCTTTGGTTATGTGGAAAAAATAATTTTAAATTTCAATGCAGTACAGGCAAAAAGGTGTTTACTCCTTGTGATAGCACAGCAATCTCTGAGTTAAACTTTTCAACTGTTATACCTGTCATTTTGAAATCTCACAGATGAGTACCCTTGGCCTGGCTGTTGGCAATGATTTTGTATTTAAACAAGCTTTTCATTGCTGTTCCATTTCCAAAGCAGAGAAAGTGATGTGTAGTTAAAAATAACTGATCTCAAGAAAAGTTTCAAAATGAGAATATATTGTTTTAAAACCTACTTAATGGAAAAGCTTTCAAACTAAAATTTACTTCATGGTAGCTGCTCGTGAGAAAGACAATTCAGTATGATTCCAAGATTCTGCTTTTATCTGCCTTGATAATAGTGCATGAATCTTGAATGCTAGTAAAGATACAGAAGTTGCTCCTAGCAACATAAATGCAATGCCCATTTTAAATTTAAATGAATTTTGATGAATTTGTAATCAAATGATTATTTTTTGATAATTTTGGTTAGTCTTTGTTTCTGTTAAGTTTTAAAATTATTTTACTTTTCCAATTTAGTTTCCTTATGTAGCTTTTCAGTACAATATGGGAAGCTAAACAATCTTTCTACTGCAGGGATAGAGGGTCGCACAAAATATGAAATGTATATATGACCATTCTTTCAGAGCTAAGACTGCCTGCAGTTTCAGTGCCATCCATCTATTCAGCATATATAACAAGACATTTTTGTAGTTTGTTTACAAACAAGAAATTGGGTAAGGCATTTTGGAATGCAGTATTTCTTCTTGGACCAGTGCAATTAACAGTTTCTTAGTTTGCAAATTATTAGAGTCTGTTTTATTATCACTGATGTACTTGGAAGAAGAACACATTTCAACAGCACGGCCTGGTGCTTCTGTGTTTTAGAATATTCTTGAATACTTTGTGGTGACTAACTATAAGTAGCCTCATGGAAATACCTATAACATAGTGATGCTATAGAATTACTTAATGTAGTTTTCATCGCTGAAAGATTTTTGCTGTCTGTTTCTCAGTGTCAGGATTTTTGATGTCCTGACAGATTATTGTAATTTAGCAGATGGCCTGAGACTTGATCTTTAATAAGTAAACTCAAACTGAAGGTTTGGTGTTTATCTGTTTCATTCTTAGCTATGGTCAAATAGCGGGACAGATGGATTCACTCTGGTCAGTGAAGTTGCTATACAGAGCGCTCTTTGGAGCAGCAGATATTGCTGTGAAATACAGCTAGCACCACTGTCGCTTTGGATTGTTGTGCTTCAGTTTTAATGTAATGTAAAATCCTCTTTTATGAAAAAGACAATTTTATTCCACTTGTTACGAAAGCCCTATACAATTTTCAAGGGAAGCTCAACTAATTTCTAGTTAACCTTATGTAAGAAAAGGAGAGCACCTGAGAACAAATAAGGAAACAGGAATCTTTTTTATTTTGCTTTAAATGTATTACATATGGAGATTCTTTCATGTGGGCTTTCAACTTAGTTACCTATTGTGTAATATTTTTATTGCTTGTAAAGAACTATTTTAATGAACATTTGAAACAAACCGTCTAAAAATATATTCTTGAAAAATGTTGACAATATCACAAAGATATATTTTAAAAAATAATTTATTTATATATGATAAGTTCTTAACTACAAAAGAGATTTGTTGAGTTTTGGCTATTTTTATTTTTAATTTTTTTAGAAGTATATATGTTAAAGATGTCAATACAATGGTTGGTTATAAGTGAGACCCACAGTACTATTAATACTGCTTTATCAGCATGTTGTTTTTATGCAACATGTTCTCTTCATGTCAGTTGAGTAAGAGTACTCTGCCATTAATTCAGTGGATTCAGTGACAGGTTGTTATAACTACATCTCAGAATAGAGAGATAAAATCATGATCTCTATAAATACATATCTTTGTCAACCAGAGCTAACTTCTGCTCTTAAAGTGTAGAGTAATCTTCCTTCCTGCTAGTTTTTTAAATTTTGCATTTTGTGCTTTGTTACCTAGAAACTTTGTTTCTACAGAGGAAAAACTAACATTTTGCTGATCATACCTGTTTTTTTCTCAGTGTTTCTTTTTTAATACCGTGATGTTTTCAAGTATAAGCCTTAATCTCATCAGCATAGATTTTGAGTGTAAATTGGAAGGGAAAAAGAGTCAATTATGTTGTCAGTTTTTGTATGTCCTGAAGTAGTCCATCGTTCTTCAAAACTGCTGCTGCTGTTTGTTTCCCAGAGGAGGATGATGGCTGGCTGTCCCTACTTGGAAGAGTAACTTTAAATTATACCCGACTGACTCATTCAGCAAGTGCGTTTAGAAATAACATTGTTTTATATAATGAAAAAAAGAGTAATTCTGTGATTCTAAAAATCATCTTAAATGTAAAATACAAAGTTTACATGAGCTTGCCTTTCTGTTATTTTGGGCAACCTTCCCTAAGCAAGGATTTATTAATGGTAAATCATTTTGCTTTATTTAAATGTGACTGTCAAATAGTATAGGTAGACCTTAATATCATACATGAGAGGTCATAATAGGAATAAAGCTAAACAATTTAGAGCAAAGTAGACTAATTATTGGTGATGGAGTGGACTAATTATTAGCAATGGTTGCATTTCAACTCCCTCTTTCTTCCCCTAAGTATGTTATTTTGGATATTCAGGCTTTTGAACTGCATTAGAAAAATACGCCATATGGTATCGCTTGTCTTTCTTGATTGGATGTAGCACCAGCTGTTACTTTGCAGATTCCTGAGTACAGTATAGATTTTGTCCGTAAGTGCTCAGGCATTCATTTTCGTATTTGTTTTCAGCATGGATTGTCTGAAAACTAGATTATGATTTATTTGAAAATATGAAAGGGATCTAAGTATGGATATTGTTTAAAAGTAAGTGTAATTTCAGTTAGCGGTTTGAAACTTCATATGCAAAATAAAAGCACAGCATGGTGTGCCTTTCTTGTAGTGCGTAGACTTTGCTTGTATTTTGAAAAATTGCATGTGTAGAAGTAACTGACTGTATTTCTTTAAAAAAAATTATAAATAACTCTCTGTAGAGTCAGTTTACATGTATCATGTTTCCTTGTAATATAGATGACTACATTGCATAAACATTTCATGTTTGAACTCTTCATATTTATGGGGATTTTTAGAGTTACTGAACTATTTTAATTTCATTAAAATAATGAAATAATGGTTTGTTGTGGGTTTTTTTTTCCCAACAACATCGACACTTGGTTATGATAAAAGCTAAAAGGTTTTTCTTGACACTTAGGAGTTTGGTAGTAACTGGATCAAAAATAATGAAACTGTTTGCTGTATCAGAGGTTGGGTAGTATTCATATTTATTTATTTCGAGTTTCCAGTCAATATATCTTCTATTGCATCTTGTTTGTTGTGAAAGCAGAGTCAGCAGAACTGACCAGTGACTTGGGAGTGCTGGGAAGAGCAGGGCATTCCCAGAGTGACTGTACGAGCACCCAAAATCACGTGATGCAAAGGTTCAGGGTTCAAGGAAAGAGTTTGTACTCTTAAGTTGTAGCATATAGGACAGTGTTTATAGTACTGTGGAAAAGACTGTATTGTATAAGCATCAGCTTATCAGTGTCTTTCTGTTCCCTCTACTTTTCCCCCAAACTGGTGGATGAGAACCTTTGTTCCCTTCAGGTGTTTATGCAGTGGACTTTGCTATTACTGCATTACGGGAACACGTGAGTTCCCCAACTGCTCTGTGCCCATCATAGGATGGATGGTTTCTAACATTCATAGTCATTCTAGTTGGATGGTTTATTGATGAAATTGCTGTTCAAATCTGATGACAATTTAATACAGTACATGATAACTGAACTGAGTGACCTTTGCTGCAATTGATGTTGGCCTTTCTCCTTGTTAAGTGACCACTCAATTTATCTAACTTATAGGAAATACTGTGATTGCTGAATAAACTGTCTTGGACAAAGATATCCACCATTCATCTTGAAAAGGTTGGGTGGGCACTAGTAATCAGAAAAGGTCAAAGAGCCTGATGTAAGATTTTTTTAAATGTAGTGCTCTTTTTCAGAGGTAAAAGTACATGATGTAACCAAATGTCTAACTCTGGTATCAGTGAATCTGCTGAAGGCAAACCAGTGGTGTAGAAGACTCTTTTTAGTGTCACCCGCTGTCAGTTTGGCAGTGCTAGACAGAACAAAATAAAAGTTTTAGGTTTGTCTTCAATTTTGACAGAAGACGTGTAATTATTTAGTTTTATCATAAAGTTGTGTGGGACCTTTTAGTATAAATATAATTAATATTTCATAGAACCAGAGACAAATGCTTCTCTTTAGGGAAAAAGATCAAAGAGAAATGAAGGGCAATCGATCTGCATGCTTTCCTTCAACATATACTGATTTAGTCCATGAAGATTATTTTCTGTTTGATTATTCTGAATCTTGAAGTGTTTTAGCAGGAGATGATTAACACAGTGATTTTTGTTCTCTCTTTCACTGTTGATTTGATAGCGCTGGTGCATTACTTGTGATGTGTACCAGGAGTGCATAGCACAGGAATTTACTGCTTACTTAGAATATTGTATAGAATGTTGGGGTGGTTTTACCATATATGGTACCTCCCCTTTTTTTTAAATTTCAATCTGACACAATTGGAAATCTCCCCCGCCCCCCG
This sequence comes from Phaethon lepturus, assembly GCF_000687285.1. NCBI lineage: Eukaryota > Metazoa > Chordata > Aves > Phaethontiformes > Phaethontidae > Phaethon > Phaethon lepturus. Next base: position 39,645 of record NW_010544021.1, on the reverse strand, counting down.
CCCCAAGACTTTTGTTGGGTTAGCACACTAACATTTAAATGGCTGCAAGCATTGTTTCAGAGTTGTACGAGAGAGCCAGTCTGTCCTAACATGAGAGTATTCACAACTTTTCACTCTAGGCACCCAAGTTAACTGGCTAGTTCCTTTAGAAGATAGTCTGTTTGAACAGGGATGTTGAATTACTTCAAATCATTGAGGTAATCTAACAAGCGTTTATTAATTTGTTTGTTTTTTTTCTTAGGTAAAGTTCAGTGTGAGTTTCTCATAGCATTGACGCACTATTTCAGAGAAGGCCTATACTCACACAGTTGTGAGATCCAGGTCTCCTTTAGATTGTCCTAAATTGATCTGTATGAAACATAGACATATTTCTACCCTGGAGATAAAAATATAGACACTTCAATTTCTCATCCTTATCTTGGTCAATGATGAGGTACACATAAACACAGGACACTTTAGTCTGTGTTTTAGCATGTTTTACTTTTACTTTCACTCATTAGATTGGACTACAGTCATCATTCCAGTGTGGATACACGTGTCTACATGTTTGCTTACCCAGTGCACAGTGTGACTTGATTGAAGTTTCATTATAAGCTTGTTAACAGCTAGGTTAAAGAGAGTGTGTAGGCTGTCTGGTTGTTAATTAGTTCCCATCAGCAAAATTATTAGCACAGTAGGTCAGAATTACTCCTGCCAAATGAAAGCCTCAATAATCAGTACTGTATCTGGGTCAGAGACCAAGATGGTCATTAATACTGTGATTGCTTGGGCCTGGAGGGTGCAGGGCCAGAGTCAGCGGCACCACAAAGCTGATGACGTAGAATTGCTCCTCTGTCACTGTTAAAACTATATGCTGAATGTTAGCGGTAGTGCTTTTTTTAAAGTTTTTGCTGACACTGTGGAATATTGCCCATTATCAATAACAGTGTTCAAGCATGAGGCAGCAGCTTTTGTAATGAATCATCACCATAGGAGATGTGTGAATTGGGATTTTTTTTTCTTTCGAAATATTGTGCAGATAAGGATCCCATCACACAGGAGATAGTAGTTAACAGTTACAATGGTAGAAATAGCTCTCAGGTTAACTAATCTGTCTGAATTTGCTCATAGGTTTTTGTCCATACTGTTCAATTTCCTATGCATTTTTCTTTGTTGTAAATAAAAGTTCTTCAGAAAGAACTTTTCTTTGTCCTTCCTTCTGCATCAGCCAGTGGTCTCTGATGTATTCTGGCTTTCCAGTTTGCATACGTAAACAGTATTTTTTATAAGGCTTAAATTCACATTAAAAATAATGTAAAAAATAATTATTGTTTTGGTGCTCTTTGATTTGCTTTTGTAAGTTGAAGACAAATGTTCCAATGACAGTGCTATATTCTCAGGTTTTGCTCCAAAACCATGTGTATGGGTTTAAAAACAAGGAGAAAAAAACAAGGATATCTTCAGATGTTCATGCGTTAGTGTTTTACGGGTTATCTAAATCTCTTAAATTTTATATTTTCTTGCCTTTTTTTTCGTTCCAATGTATAATCCTAACACTGTAAGGATTTTTTTCTTCCCTATTTATCACTAATTTGCTGCAGTCTTGCAGCGGTATTAACATTTAGGGTACCAATAGCAGCATCTAAATTAGAATGGGTTTATTTCATACTGTATCTCCTCAATTGCTGTATATACATTTTCATTAACTGGTCTGGAAAATATGAATGTGTGGTTTAGGAGACTTCATCTTCTAGTCCTAAGATCTTGTGCTTATAAGGTCACATTCTTTTAGAGTTGGCGTGATCTGCTCTCTGATACAGGCTTTCGCTGCCCTGCTGCTCGACCTTGCTTTTGTTACCTCTAGCTTTTCTTTGTGCCCCTTATCACAGCGCTGAAGATAAAAAAGATAAAAAACTACTCTGCAGTTTTCACCCTCAAGGTCCTGTGGTGCTGGTGCTTCTTCCCACTCTGTAAAGCTTCATTATTCTGTTAGCCAGCCAGCAGCTTAGTGTTGAATGGCAAATGTGTATCACTCCTTTGTTATGTGTTGGGATTTCCCCCCCCGCCCCGGTTAGTACTAGGAATAAAGCCAAGGTCTCTTAAAGGGCAGAGTTCTGTGCCCTGTGTCAAAGGGCTCGTGGAATTATTTTTAGTAAGCGCACCTTCTTGGTTGTCATCCTCATATTCATCTTACTGCTTGTTGTATGACTGAAGTAATGTAGTAAATGAGAAATGTCTGGATATTGGTAATACAGGACAGAGCTATAGAACTCCTAACATACCAGTGTGCATCCAGCCCTTGTGAAAACCCAAATCTCAGGAATTGTCGGAATTCTTTTATTTTCTTACTGGCAAGCTTGGCCAGGAGTTTGGTAATGGGTTACTCTGATAATGAGTGATACTGGGGGAAATGGCGCATGCTGTAAATCTAATGAGTGCATAGTATAGCAATAATACACAGATTTTCTTTTCTCTAAATATCTCTTGCATATGTTGCCATAATGTTGTTTTAAACCTGTCTAGTCCTTACGCTTTCCTCAAGTAACAGTATTTAGTAAGTTTAAAATTTTTTTGTCATGTCAGAATTAAATATCCAAGGTCAAAGAACTTAGAATATACATTATGTGAATTCTTAGCCAAAAATAAAAGCACAACTGCATAGTGGGCTATGTGTTTGCATGTCGGATGCCAATCCAGTATTTGGGCCCGTTTCATTTTTCATGAGAATGCGCTAAGAGAGAGAAGCCCCTTGAATGAAATGGGTTTGCCATGCCCTGTGTTTCCACTCTTATTTCTTTGACATTTCTCTTTCCTTCCCCAAAGCCTCTGCTTCTTGTAGCATGCATTTCTAGGAAACTGACTCTGTTGTCATCCTTTCATTAATTTTGGATGTAATTACATTAATAATCAAATGCACAGTTTAAACCTGAAAGAAAAGTGGAAGCTTCAGAGACTAAAAGGTTCCTAAAAAAGGGAGGAAACCCACAAATTACTGTCCGCACTGAGGGGAATCAGGCAAATGGCTCTTACAGTACTGGCCACCTTCTACATTGTCTATCAGTTGTATATCAGTTCTTCTACACTGTCTATCAATTCCATCCTACAGCTGGAATAAAGGACTTATCCTAAGTTGACAGTTTGTATCTGATATTTTTTCATGTTTCTTCTCAGTGTATGGCCTGGTTCAAAGTTTTACTCGGTGTTTTGGGTCCCTCCCTGACCCAAACAGTGAAGCAAACCAGCACTTCAGAGAGGACGCTCACTGTCGTTGTCCATGCTGACGAGCGGTACTGGCTGTTGAGTGAGCATGGCACCGTGGACTGCTGGTTCATCTGTGCCATTTTGGCTAAGAAATTGGTTAAACGAAATTCTACCAGTGTCTGTGGTGCCTGTGCTGGCCGCATTGGCCAGAGCATCCCTCTTCCTCCCTCCCTGAGCCATTGTATAATTGGCTGTGTAACACTGCCAGATTTGCAGGCTGTGTTAAGAAGCTGCTGGTACAAGGCATTAGCCAAGGTTTTTAAATAGCTATAGTGGGCACTCGGCAATCTGTGAACAGAGGGGGAGAGCCCTCTCAGGGCATATGGCATCCTTTGGCATGACCGGTAAATCGCTGCTTCTTTAGGAGAAAATCTTCCTCCGAGCTGTAGTTGTTGCCCCCAGCTCCATGTATGATTTCTGCTTACAGAAATCATAGGATTTATTGAGACATGGCAAGTAACTGCTACAAGACTTCTGGAAGAACTGCAAAAGTCTGCATGACATTGGCATGACATCTCCCTCTACCTCACCTTCCCAAAATCTAAACTCTAGTTACAGTGCTACTGCTGGTGAAGGTACCAATGTACCTTCCCAACCCACCTATAGCGGGAAGCGATCTGCTTTGTTAGATACTTGCGTTGTTTGTACAAGTTATATCTTCCTTTCTGATTTTAAGGTAGAATTCAGTGATATTCAGTGACTGTAAACAGTGGATTTTGGCACCCTACAGTCTACAAATACACAGTGATGTACAGAATGTGAGAAAAGTGCTGTCAAAAACTGTTCATGCTAATAAAATGCATAGAGCTGAGAGAGATGAGAAGGCATTTGACTTTAAATTCTGAGCAATGTAGAAAATACTTCTTAGTACTGAATGCATTATGTAACGCTCTGCTTTCTGCTTTGAATTTTGTAATGTATGTATCCATCTAATTACAAAACTCTTTTGTTTCATCACAGGATGACCCAAGCCAGATATCCAAAAGTTTGAATATAATGTGAAACCAGTAATATTTAATATATGCAGAACTAAGAGACAGGGAAACTATGGGTTTTCAATGAGAGAGGGTCAGAGGTGGGACAAAATAAAGCATTTGATTATTAAAAGATAAACGTTGGATACAAAGGAAAACAGGAATTTGGAGATATAAAAAAGAGCAGAGAGAGAATGAGGAGGGTTAAAAAAAATGTTTAATGAAAAATTTAATCTGCAGTCTATTGACCCCTCAGGCTGCTAAAGAGTTGCTTTGCTCTGATATGTAGAGAAAAGAGGGATGACTTCTCCATCCCAAGTTGTTTGGGTTTTTGATGCGGGTACCATGGTGAGGCAAATTCTTTTAAGCTCTCTTAATGGAGATACTGACTTGGATGGAAATGATATCTGTAAGATGTGCCTTATTCTACTGTAGTATAGAGAAATTATTTTTCTTTATCATTTAATATAGAACAGTGTTGGCACAAAATGCCATCTGTGACGTTCTCTGGTGCAACTGTGTAGATAGTGCAAAAAAAGGATCCTGAAATTACTATTGTGCTTGCAGTTTGTGGCACATAATTGGAGGCCGATAACTGGCGGTCTACCCTAGGGGTCAATACTGGGTCCAGTCCTGTTTATCATCTTCATTAATGAGCTGGGTGATGGAGCAAAGTGCACTCGGAAAGTTTTTTGATGACACCAAACTGGGAGGAGTGGCTGATATGCCAGAGGGTCATGCTGCCATCCAGAGGGACCCTGACAGGCTGGAGAAATGGGCTGACAGGAACCTCTTGAAGTTCAACAACGAGAAGTGCAAGGTCCTGCACCTTCCAGGGAGGAACAATCCCAGGCACAAATATATGCTGAGGCTACCCAGCTAGGACGCAGCTCAGCAGAAAAGGAGCTGGGAGTCCAGGTGGACACCAAGCTGAATGTGAGCCAGTAGTGTGCCCTTGTGACAAAACAAAGCCAATGGTATCCTGGGCTGCATTAGGAGGAATGCTGCCAGAGGATTGAGGCAGGTGATCCTTCCCCTCTACTCAGCACTGGTGAGGCCCCATCTGGAATGCTGGGTCCACGTTTGGTCACAAAGATGATTAAGGGTCTTAGAGCATCTCCTCTATGAAGAAAGTCTGAGAGATCTTGGACTGTTTATCCTAGAGAGGTGAAGGCTGAGGAGGGATCTTATTAATTCAAATAAATACCCAAAGGAAGGATTCAAAGAGGACGGAACCAGGCTCTTTTCAGTGGTGTCCAATGACAGGAGCAGAGACAATGGGCACAAACTGAAACACAGGAGGTTCCATCTGAACATCAGTAAACACTTTTTTTTTTTTTTTTTTTTTTTTTTTTTTAACATGAGGGTGTCTAAGCACTGGCACAGATTGCCCAGAGATGTTGTGGAGTCTCTGTCCTTGGAGACATTCAAAAGCTGTTTGGACATGGTCTTGAGCACCCTGCCATAGGTGGCCCACCTTGAACAGGAGCATTGAACCAGATGACCTCCACTAGTCTCTTCCCATCACAACTGTTCTGTGATTTTATGAATTTGTAAGCAATAGAAAAAGTATCTATTGCTTTTTGATACGTCTCTAAATTACAGAAAAATATTATAAACAAATTCTACATAACTATAAAAAAAATAAAAAATTCCTCTTCAGTCACTGCCATTTAAAAATGCAAAGATAAACTCAACAAAGAATCTTCACCCATCCGGAGTCCTTCAAACCTGGTATCTCCCCCACCACGTACATGTGCACATCTGTGAATATGCCAGCAGCTTAGATACCTTAAGTTATTCCCTCCCAAATGCACACCTTCCTTCACATACCATGACCTCTGCTTTTGCTGCCGAGGCTGAATTTTGCCTTTCAAGCTGAGAAGCCTTGAGCTGGTTATAAGGAAGGGGAAGCAGTGATTACTGCCACTGACTCCTTCAGAAATGCATACGCAGCTAACCTGGGATGAAATATTTGAATAAATTGTTCTACTGACATATTTTAGATGTATTTTATACATAATGTCTTTTACTCTCATCCATGGAAGAGACAAGGTTGTCTCTTTGTTTCTGTGCTGTTCTGAAGTTGGAAAAAGGCATTAGCTTTGTGCAGTGCACAGTGCTACTGAGCTCTGCCAGGGAAGAGGCACCTGGGCTCTGCTCTGAAAATAGCAACAGGTTTTTGGTTCCATTCCACTGGGGTGCTCTTAGTTACTTCTACACAGATGGTTTCAGCCTGGAAAAATATTTATCCAGCCAGGTAGTTATCTGAAAAATGAAGTTTTAGCATTAGTTGGTTGGTTTTGTTTTGTTTGGGGTTTGGTTTAGGTTGTTTTGGTTTGGTTTTGGTTTTTTTTCCTAACTACTCCTCATAATGATTCTCACTGAAGACCATTTTCCTTTAGCATCTCACTTCCTTAATGTTACTCTGGAAATGTTGACGTTAAAATAGAATACACTTTTTTTTTTTTCTTTCCTTGGACCTGTAACGTGTACTTTATAAAAGTAGAATAAACCAATATGAAGTTGCGTAATCATCTTGTATCAGTGGATCAGAATTTTTTTGGAAACTGATAATTGAAGAAGCAGTGTTTGAAGACACTAGTGATTTTTACATACCTACTACAGTTCTTTCTCTAAAACATCCATTAGAATTGTTGAAATATGAGGGTTGTTTGGCTGTTGGATTTTTTGAATTCTTGAAGAATGCAGAACTTAAAATGTCCAGCAATTCATACTGGAACTTCTGTGTTCACAGAAAACCTGTGGACAACTGGGAAACATATTACTTAGGTTTGCAACACCAACTTCTAGATAATTTGGAATGTTTGTTTTTTGCATAGCTCAAAAATTTTAAGTTAACACTTTGACAGTTACATGACTTTTTTTTTTTTTCCCCAAACTCAAAAGTCCTGCAGTGTTATTTGAGTGCTGGGGGGTAGGTTGATTGATTCTTTTTTCAGTTGGTTGGTTTTCATTAGTATGTGGGCATAATGTAGTCGTCTCTGATATGCAAAACATTCTTATTTTGGTGGAGATTAACTTAGCTGTAACTTATTATTTATTTTATAGTCATTGCTAAGAAAACAGTTGGTGGTAGCCTAGTTAGCCTTGGCTGTGTAAGCGAAGGTAATGTTATTCAGTTGCCCTTTTTATTACTCTGAAATTGGCATATTTGATAGGTGATACTCTCCTACGACTACCGTTCCTGCAAATGCAGAAAGACTGGTGTTGGTATCGTTGGCAAAGCATTGCTCTTGATTGATTGTTCTTTTGCCAGGCAGTAGACTCCCATAATTTGAAGGTAAATCCTTCTTACTTGGGTAAAAAGTAAAGCTTAGAATCAAATATTTGTGGATTTTTTCTTTTTTCAGTTGTAGCAATTGCTATGTACATGAATGGTATAGAATGAAGTTAGAAATCCAGTGGACATTGGCATCACATAAGCAGTAAGATCAGATGGCAGTAAACCTTTATCCCATTCTGTGATGTGGCAAAACCTGGGTCTCTTCAATCACTCTGAGAATACTCAGTATTGCCTGGCTTTTTGTCTAGTGTGACTTGTTTCCAGTCACTGCTGATATATAGCAAATAAATTGAAACATGATCAGCATGATGGATTGTTTAACCCACCTCTGTCTGTTTTATGGCACATCTAACTATCATTTGTAAATTTGAATGAAACCTTGAAGTATCTTCCTTGCTGCATACATTTCTTTTTGCACGACATACTGCCTACCTTTGTGTGATACAAAAAGTATGTCAGTAGAAAAATTCAAAAGTAGGTATTTGCTATTTGGTAATTTGTGCTTTGGTTTCTGATGCTTTGCAATGCAAAATTGCAATGCTTGTTGAAAGGGATTTTGTGCAGCTTTAAAGGATTGCCTTGGAAAAAAATTAATATGCTTAATTTAAATTTAACTATTTCCCCATTTTCAAGAAGTTTCTGTTAATTTTTTTTGTGTCAAAATTCAAATAACAAAGTAGTTGTATCTGTAATAGCTGCTGTTTTGTGGTTTATAAAGACGATTTTTCAAAGTGGCATAAGAATGGTCAAGAATTTGTTTTTGAGTGTAGTGAATAAAGAAAGGCATATATTCTATATGTTAATAACTGAGAGAAAGTATGCATAGAAAAACATTGTTATTGTCAACCACATAGTCTTCCTTAAGTCCATGGTCATTTTATTCACTGCTGATTTTAAACTAAGTTTAAAGAAGAAAAATACAGTTTATGTATACTCTGTAGGTAGGTGCTGTGTAGCTTTATATATGTGTGTGTGTGTGTATATAAAAAAAAGTTTTACTGCAAGTTGCATTTGTACTCCAGTGCAGAGGTTTAAAGTTATGCCATTAAATTCTGTTTACATAGCTGATTGAAATTTTACTTCTAACTCACCGTAACCAACTTGCTTCCAAATTCATTTGTCTCCCATTATCTTCAAGCAGCCCCAGTGCTATTTTGGCAGTTTCTCATATTTTCATACATGAAATGACATGTCTCCCTGGCTCTAAACTAACAAAGGTAAACACATTCTCCATTATACGTAGTACTGCAGGCCTACCCGTAGATTAGAGTCTTAGCCATATATTTATAAACGAAAAAAAATTACCTCACCATAAAGAGCAAACAGTCTGCCACCTGACAGAATGCAGATAGTTTAAGAGTATAAATGTATGAAGTACAGATGTGACTTCAACTGTGTAGACAGTGCAGCTGAGGTATGGCAAACCCAGGCTCAAGTCCCTGCTTTACCTACTGCAGCCTTGTGAGTTGAAAACAAAGGATTATTCTCACTACCAGCTATGGCTGGTCAAAGCAAGTTCCGTGTATCTAGTCAAATGTTTTCTTCTGGATCTGAGATCTTTCTGACATGCATTAAAAAATATATGTGTACACATATGTATGCCTATAACTAACATATATTAATAAGCTTGTGAGTCATCAGCTGTCAGTGTTACAATTCTTCTGTATGGTCCTGCATCTTTTTCATTTGTTTGTTTTAGATAGGAATAATTTAATTGCGAGCTTTGTGGTTTGAAAGATCAGTTATATTTAGTCAAATAATCAATCAAATTTTTCTTTTAAATGAGATGTATGTAGGTGTAAACTGTATTCTGCTTTGTTGTTCCTTCAATATCCTTCCGTACCGTGACAGCACATCACTTATCCTGGTGGTCTGAATTTTGACTTGTGCCAGCCATCACTGTGGTATTGTGTTGAAGAGGTAAGATTGCCTGTTATTGTCAAACCCTTCTCTACAATACTTAGGAATAGGAGTTGTCTTTTCAGACTGCAGTGGAAACTCAGCTGGTGTGACTTTTTTGTTTCGCAAAGCTCAATACTTTAATTTCTAGCTCATTAAAAATATATTGTGATGGTGATTATGACATTTGTAATGTGTTCTTTCAATTGCTTTATACAGTTAGCATTACGATTGATTACTGACTATTGTATCCACAAGTGCTATAAAAATATTGGTCAGCTTTTCATAGTAATTATCAGAGCAGAACTAGTAAATACAGCTATCCTAGTATTTTAAGTGGCAGTACATGTGATAATCCCTAATAGTAATGTGAATTATGAAATTCCATAATCTTGTATAAATTATAAAATAAAAGACATAGAATATACTTACTAGAGTGAGTTGGACGCTTGACTGAGGAAAAATGATCAGTCATATTACAAAGTTACATTTTCTGAAGAATACGTTTTGAGTAGCATGTTTTACTGTGAACTTGAATGAACAGGATCATGTTGCCATTATAGGTAATCATTAAGTAAGTAGAAATTACTAATTTTTTTCAGTAGCTGACCATGGAAGGAGAAGTGCTGCCTTAAGTGAATTATTTCCTTTCTGCAGCCTGGTCTCCTTAGATGCGAAGGTGATAAATCACTGACTGAAACAACAGCAGGGATCCTTATTAATAACAACTGTTAGCTCTCTGCAGTCACTCCAAGTGCAAATGACACAGTAGAAGTATTGTGGTTTTTTGGTTTGTTTGTTTGTTTTCTTTTTTAAATCTGAAACGTGCATTTTCTGCTAGCTAGGAAATTTGCCTAGATTGAAGGGAGTCTTCAGTTGCCAGATTAAAGTTTTATGGTCTGGTTTGGTTTTGGGAGGGGTGTAGATTTTGGATACTGGCATGTCATATACAACTGTGGATAGACATAGGAGGAAATGGGAAGGTCAGCTGGTGATTCTATGAAAAGAATTAATTCCTATTGAATTTTTAGTTAATGAAATTAATGAACTGGCCCTTGTCTTTCATTAGAAAGAAAAAGAAAATGTGAGGTTTTTTTGGTTGTGTGATGGTTTTTCTTTGAAAGCTCAAGATTATTTTAAAGCACTAGTTTTTGTTGGGACTGTCCAGCTTTGGGTTTTTTTGGTTTTGTTTTGTTTTGTTTTTCCCCCCTGGTTGGAAAAAGGCCCACATCTGCAATGAGAATTCCAAGCAGAGGCTGGGAAATAGTCAGAAGGCAGATATCTAAATAAGACAAATTAAACTTTTCTGAAATATTTATATACATTTTTGATCTTAACTTTTGTCTTCTGATAAAACTTGCCTAACCTTTTAATTTTGAGGTTGCAAGTTTGAGACACCTCAATTTCTTTAGAGCAACACCTGTAAGCCAGGCACAATACTAGAGGATGCCCGAGGTACATCTGCATTAGTGTTTATAATTGGAACAGGAATGTGTGTTTTGCACTGAATTATGCACTGATCCCCATTTACTGTGCTTGCCTTCACACTGTAAATCAGTATGTACAAATTGGTTTCCTTTGGGTGAAACTAAACTGAATAATGCTCCTTGGGAGTGCATTTGATTTGTCTCCTACTCCTAACTGGAATTTGGTCCATGGGACCATACCAGATCTAGCCCTTGAAAAAAGGGATTGCTGTTGCTAATCTGATGTTGGTTGGCTGGGAAAACTCTGTTCCACCCTGACAGTGTACAAGTAGTGTGTTTAGGACTGGAATGAGGAATTCTGTGATCGCTATAGACTTCTCCAGTTTCTGAGATATTCCTTGCCACTTCTTGCAAAGGTTTTCATGCCTGCAATATAGAATACATAAAATGTATAGCCATGCTTACTGGAGAACACATTACTTCCTTCTTCACTACGTCCGAGTCGGTCTCTTGTCTTTGCTGTATATGTATTCATCTGTGATTGCAAAAGGATGCCATCAAAGTTTGCATACTTATGAACATTTTCCTCCTTTCCTGTGTGGAATTTACATGTGGCATCAATCCCTGGGGTACTTGATACCGAACACCAGCTACAATTCATGCTACTATTTACCAGTCTTTGAGCCCAGCAGTCCAGCCAGTTTTCAAACCTTCTAGCAGTCTGTCCAGTCCTCATCTTATTTAAAAGAACACTGTGGGAGTCAGCATCAAAAGCCTTCTTGAAGTCAAGTTATATCACACTGCTTTCTCCTCATATGCAGGAATGATCTTCCATTGGTAAATCTATTTTGAACGCTCATGAGACTGCCTTATGTGTTTGTGAGTAATTTCCCAGAAGACATGCTTCATGACTTTGCCTGTGACTATGCTGGGACTGGCCCAGCTCTGGGTCCCTGGGTCTGCCCAATTGTTAGCATTTCTCCCATTGTCCTCCTCCAGTTTTGTAGATCATAGACAGTGGCTTGAAGGCACAACAGCCTGCTTTCAGCACCTACAGGTAAACCCTCTTTACTTCTATTGGTTTTCATATGTCCCATTTCTTTTAAGTAGTTTCTAGCTTGTTACTCTGCACTGTTGGCTGTCACACTTCAAAGAATCATAGAATCTTTGGGTTGGAAGAGACCTTTAAGGTCATCTAGTCCAACCCCCCTGCCATGAGCAGGAACATCTTCATATAGATCGGGTTGCTCAGAGCCCCGTCCAACCTGACCTTGAATGTTTCCAGGTATGGGGCATCTACCACCTCTCTGGACAACCTGTGCCGGAGTTTCACCACCCTCACTGTGAAAACTTTCTTCCTTATTATCTAGTCAAAATCTGCCCTCTTTTAGTTTAAAACCATACCCTTTGTCCTGTCATAACAGGTCTGGTTAAAATGTCTGTCCCCATCTTTCTTATAAGCCTCTTTCAAGTACTGGAAGGCTGCAATAAGGTCTCCCCAGAGCCTTCTCTTCTCCAGGATGAACAACCCCAACTCTCTCAGCCTTTCTTCACAGGAGAGGTGTTCCATCCCTCTGATCATTTTGGTGGCCCTCCTCTGGATGCACTCCAACAGATCCATGTTCTTCCTATGTTTCCCAAACCTTGCTGTTTTGGTCTGTGAATACTGAGGCTAAAAAGTTGTTGATCTGTATCAGTCTGCCATATCATCCTTCACTAACCAGCTCACATCCATTTTCTTTGAACTTCTTTTTGCTGCTAACAGTATATTTAAATGTGTGTTTTAAAGATGTTACATACAGAATCTATGGTTTCAGGAATATGTTCTGTATATAGTGCAAATCTTGTTTTGGTAATTTCTGAATGTCTTTCAGTATGTTCAGCCAATACTACTATATTTAGTAGCTATGTCCAGCACTCAGCACTTTAACTGTATTTGAATATTAGGATAATATTTTACTTGGTATACCTCCTTTGAAAGGTAGATTAATATTTTTATGCTTTATTCCTTCTCTTGTCATTCCAATCTTATTTTTGAATTTCATGCAGATCTCATATTGTCTCTTTACAAAAGGAAGTACTTCCTAGGTGAGCATTCACTTTTCTTGTGGACAGTAATATATTTATTTCATTTAAATTGAATGACAGCTGCATAAATCTGGTTTCTTCTAAAGTCCATGAAAATGGATGAGCAAGGCCCATATACAAGAGAAGAATGAAGTTCGTCAGATTCTGAGCAATGATAGTAAAAATCCCTTAATGGTGTAATCTTGATAACAGTAGATTCAAAGGTTTTCTATGCATGTGTAAGTGAGAATAATAAGCCAGTTTTTAAAGTTCCATTGAATTTTATTATTGTACTTATTCCAACATATGAAACTGGAACAGTAAAAGTCAAGCGTTCAGGGGGCTATTAGTGATTTAGCAGTGGCTGCACTTGACTTATATTGTTGCTACCCAAAAAAGGTTGCACTAGAATCCAAAGAGAATAATTTGTGTTAACCTTTCTCTTAATAAATATGTAAGTAAGCCCAGGCTGATTGAATTTGGAAAATAGAATACACTAAATATGATATGATACTGTCATGGTTGAACCCCAGCCAGCAACTGAGTACCACGCAGCCGTTTCCTCACTCCCCCATGGTGGGGCAGGGGAGAGAATTGGAAGGGTAAAAGTGAGAAAACTCGTGGTTTGAGATAAAGACAGTTTAACAGGTAAAGAAAAAGCCGTGCACGCAAGCAAAGCAAAACAAGGAATTCATTCACCACTCCCCATGGGCAGGCAGGTGTTCAGCCATCTCCAGGGAAGCAGGGCTCCATCACGCGTAATGGTTACTTGGGAAGACAGATGTCATCATTCCGAAAGTGCCCTCCCTTCCTTCTTCTTCGCCCAGCTTTATAGGTTGAGCATGACATCATATGGTATGCAATATCCCTTTGGCCAGCCTGGGTCAACTGTCCCAGCTGTGTCCCCTCCCAGCTTCCTGTTGCACCCTCAGCCTTCTCGCTGGTGGGCCAGCATGGAAAGCTGGACAGTCCTTGACTGCTTAGCAGCAACCCAAAACATCAGTACATTATCAATATTTTCTCAACCCAAATCAAATACACAGCCTCACACTAACTTCTGTGAAGAAAATTAACTCTATCCTAGCTGAAACCAGGACAGATACATATAGGGATACTGAAGGTTGTGTCCTTCAATATAAAATGAGAAAAGATAGCTGACTAAGTCTGAAGGGGAAACCAAGATTTAAATTACAACCGTTTAAGTTCAGTGATATGCTGTTCTATTTGTTTGCTATTTCAGATACAGTACAGAAAAATCAGCTTCAGGAAAAAATTGCAGGAGTTGGCCATTTCAGAAGATTATTTTTTTTTAGGTTCAGATGGCTAATTTCCTGTCAAATCTGCCTGCATCTTGTAAATGTCCAACCAGTAGACCAGGTTGCTGTAACACGAAAGAATCTTACGCCTGCTGGTATAGGAGAAACATGCTTTGCGTTGCTGCTTATTCTACCAAACCTCATATTCCATTTTTTTAATTTCAAATGCTGCAAAAGCAATCATGAAAAAGGGCCCAGCACTCTGCTCACCAACAGCCAAACACCTGTCCTACTTGAGGTGAAGTGCAGCAGTACTTTGCTTGAGGGAAGGCTTCACACAGGGATTATAATTTGGTCCATGTAGATTTATAGTATCTAGGCATGCACCACACACTTCTCTTGATATTAATCAGTTGTTCTATAGAGTAAACTCTTCGTGACTGATGGAAAGAGTAAGCTTTATTCCAGCCAGCTCTGCTTATGTACTCCCTTACAGACTTTCTGTCATGCTAATTGCTAGAGAAGTGTCATTTTTGTATTGGTGATCTTTGAGTTAACATCACAAGTAGGAAAAATGCTTTCAGAATTAAAGTCTGTTGTGCTGCATGAATAAATGTTCTGACTATGTGATATTGCCTGATGCGGTTACATCATAACAAAGAAAGGGCCAAGCTTTTTCAACACTCAAATTTCCTAGGCTGATGTCATTCAAAGTGAACTGTGATTTTTGAAGGGCAAATTGGATCCAGTGTTTATAGAAAAATCTGGATTTGCTACAATAGTAAGTGTATCGGTGCCTACCAAAGGGAATGCTGTGATGAAAGGTGATGAACCCAGTTAAACTATGCATATTTAAATAGCATCAGGATCAATTTCAGTAATCCCTTGTGATATCGAGAATTCTTTTCTCCTGAACCTGAAACATTGTTTATATCCAGCACTGGGACAATTCTATGAAGTCTATATTCTGAATATCATCATAGTTGATGCCAATTTAAGACGATTTGGAGCAAAAGGATGGAAAGGGTATTCATCAACACACATACACAGAAATCAGTCTATGGTATCTGTTTGTATCTGTTTGCCTGCTGACCTCAGGCCAAAATAGATTGAAGATCAAAAGTAGTCAAAGGGAAATTCTGTGTCATTATGAAATTCTTCAACATGTCTTCTATTATGTGAGTAATGAACCTTTAATTTTGGATAAGCATGTTTACAGTTGCAGCATGATGTTTGATTCACAATTATACATGGTTTTGATAAGCAGAGATGGTTTAGGCTGAGAAGCAACTGTGAAA
The DNA here is from genome assembly GCF_000687285.1 of Phaethon lepturus. Lineage (NCBI taxonomy): Eukaryota > Metazoa > Chordata > Aves > Phaethontiformes > Phaethontidae > Phaethon > Phaethon lepturus. Next base: position 24,177 of record NW_010544021.1, on the reverse strand, counting down.
TGTTCATAGTGAGTGTAAATATTATTTCAGTTCCAGGTACAGAGGAACAAAAATAGGTTTTCAAAACCGGATGGTTAATCTCAATGAAAAACCAGCAGTAAAATATGAATAGTTTCATCATTAAAAAAGTTGCTTTCAATCATCTGGTGGAAATTATTCCCTGTAATATTTGGGCCTGTAATGTAAATTCTCACTTTGTCTAGTTCATCTACATATCAAAATATTTGAGCAATATATAGACGGATGATATGTTCTATAATTTATTAACAAATTATCAGTGAAGATGATGATGAAAGATTTTTAATCAGAGATTTACAGGAACTATGTCTTAAGCTTTATAGTTAACGATGGACTTTGGAATATTGAAAATGATGAAATTAATGTTTGTTAAGTTCTAAGTTTTCCCCACAGTAATTGTTTTTGATAGTGACAATTCTTCACCTATTTTGTTTGGGTGAGCTTTTATTTTGCTTGAAGTCCGAGCATTTTAAAATATGGTAAACTGCTAGTAATGGTGAGATGAAAAGCAAGTTCTTAGCTGGTCTTATTAGTGCCTCAATATTTTAATTTTATTGTATTGTTGGTAAGGGTAAGGCTTTATGTGTTTTGGTATAGTTACTAGAAGTCCTGCCTTGTTTGGGGTGTGCTTCTGCTCCCCTCCTTCCCCCTCCAAAGGTAAAAAAAAAAAAACAAACACCAAAAAGTCCCCCCCAAAACTTTAAATTATTTCCAAGTTATGAGTAATTATTTGTTCCTCATATATAACACCTTCCCACCCCCAATTTCAAAACACAAAATACCAACCTACCACTAACACTTTTTTTCTTTTTTTCTTGAGCCAACTGAAAATAAGCAGACAAACAAAAATCCAAGTTTTAAATTCAACAAATATGCAAGTCAGGTGATGATGGTGTATATCCCCTTAACTTCATGAAAGTCAGTTCTAATATGCCAGGTTTAAGTAGCAAAGGATCTGGCCCATTAACTTGCCCTAGAAAGAACTGTCATGGGAGGGTCAGAATTAGATCTCATAATGTGGATGCGCACCATTGAAAAGCCATTTTTTTAACATGTTAAGTGAGCATCTAATAAGAACTCCAGCTGTAGATAATGTGTTGTCCTCTTGTGACATACGTCTTCTCAGAGAGGATTTGTGCTTTCTGGTTATGTGGACATAAAGTAGAGGAGTGCTAATAGTAACATTTCCTTTTGAAAAGTCATTAATATAGAATAGAAAATTCTTACCTTTCTTACATTTACTTTTATGTACAGTTAATGTCTCTACATTTAGCACTGTTGGATCATTTTAGAATTTCCTTTAAAAAAACCCAAACAGACTTCACCTTTTGTTTTCCCCATTGTTAATTGTTTTTTAAACACCTGAACTACTCTTCATATGCCTAGCCTTAGAGAAAATTGCAAATGAGCTACCTGAAACACAAGAGCAAAAATGCTTTACCTTCAGATCTTAGCCATATTTTAACATTAATAACAACATGAATGTTCTTTGCTGTTTGAATAAGTGCATTGCACTAAAAAAATGAAAGGGAAAAAAAGTGAATTTCTGTCTGTTGTAGTACACAAAAAATAAAAGGAAAAGTTGGAGACAAGCTCTTTTTTACAAGGATGCACTCTCACAGAGCAAGTAATCATATCTTGACTGGAATAATTAATTCCACCATGCATTACCTTTCTTCAGAGCAGAATTATAAAGTCAGTGTCTTCAGACAGAGATGCCCAGAAGCCTCTCCATAGGCTTCAAGCAAATTGGTGAAATAAGAAGCCAAATACTTTGCAAGAGAGAAAGCAAATTAAGCAACTTTGCTACAAATTTGGAAGTCATCATGCTATAATACCAGCATCTTGTTTTTGCATACAGCTGCTTATAAGTCCTGGTGATTTGTGACACCAGTGTCGTAAAAGACATCATAAAACTTCAAGATTTCTTTGCAGTTCATACAACATACAAGTCTATGCATACTCAGGATTCCTGTAGCATTGCTTTAGGTTTGGTGGATTCTGGCTTTGCAGGTTATGATTTTTGTGTAACAGCATGTTATATTCCATACTGATATGTATCTATATTAAGCTAAAATACAATCAAAGTAGTTTGGCAAAATTCTCGTCTTTACTTTTTCTTTTTTTTTAAAATCATTATCCAACTTCACATTCAGCAGTGGTCATACTAAAGATACTCTGCTATAAAACAAAAATAAAATATCATTAACAAAATACTTAGGTAACTTTTTCAGGCAGGCAAGAAGATAGCTTTGTTTTGTTTAAGTGTTTCTACATTTAGTTGCACAAACTTCTATGTCCATTGATAGTCATAATACCTTGAGGGATTTTGCTTTTTTTGAGAACGGTTGGTGAAGACTGCCTCGGCACAGAGAGCTGGGTTTTGATTGATCCCATTTTTACTGAAGTGCATTATGTTATCCCTAATGGCTTAGAGGTGGATGCTGGATTTGCTGATATCCGAAGTTCAGGCTACGATTTGCCCATTTCCTTCATTGACACACCCCGTTTTTCTATGTGTAGTTGCCTGTACATGGCTGCTTGGAATATGAAGTCTGTATCTGGATAGTGTGTGTGTGTCTGTAGGGAGGCTAATACAGGATGGGATTTGGGTCAGGCTGAAGGGGAAGATGGGTTGGGAGGAGTAAGGGAGTTTGCAGTTGAGATCTGAGTGCTGTACTGAAACTTCGGAAAACAGGGCTGGGAACTGCTCTGGGAAGGAAGAGGCTGGCTCAAGTGGATCTGCAGGAGAGACGTGGATGGGGAGGCTGTGTGATGTGCACGGTCTGTCTCTAGGCTTGTGCTCAGTATGGATACAAGTAACCAAGATTTTGGGTAGGGCAGGAACATGTGAACAGTTTTAATAAATGAATGAACGAACATACTTCTTTGGGTTTATTTTTTACTCTTATAAGTACATGTCTACTTTAAGGCCCAAGTGCACAGACTTCATTGTATGTTATCTGTAGTTAGTAACTATTAGCTGATCTTTACTGCAAAGAGGAAAAAACGCTCCACCTTCCCAGTGGTTATGTTACTGCAGTTACCACACTTATTTCTCCACCCTTTTAAAAGACTCTGTGAATAGAAATTTGTTTACAAGTATTTAAAGCCATTGGAACAGCATGACTGCATGTCCTTTACCCCTGAAGAAAAAAGGACTTGTGAATTTTCTTATTAGTCTCTCATTGAATGATTGCAGCAGTTGCTTGACCTTGAGAGAAATAGGACACTGCTAGTGTTCTCCAGTGGCTGGTGTTATTAGTGTTGGCTGACCTCGGGGAACTGGGTGACCTCCATTTCACCTTCCAATCTCCCAACACCAAAACAAAGGAGTGTTTTGCAACATAACATGAATAAAAGACAAAGCACAGTTGTTTTTATATATGGGGAAGAGTGAAAGAAGGCTGCTGTAGCTTTGATTAAAAAACACAATGCAATATAAATCCATCTTGTAACCAATAAAAAGACTAGACTTCTATAAATATTTTGACACTAAATTTCAAATTTAGGATTTTCACTTGGAGGGTAATTTGCATAAACCTCACTGTATATCCTACAGTTATTGCTGGTTTTTAAGAAGAGGATAGTCCATATTATATTAATTAATCATCTTTCCCATTCCATTTGTGGCCATGAAAGACAAGCAAATCAGTTTGGAAGGCAAGTGTATGGTGATAGATAATCCACTTCTGAAGGTATCTACCTTTGTGTCCTCTGCTGTACCTTACAGTGAGATCTGAAGCCTGTGCACCAGCTTTCTGACATGCTTTAGCAATGGTTTTAAAACTGAATTTCAACAGAGTTGTGTACGTGAAATTCATTGAAACAGATTTCTTGCTGTGAAATAAATGATGTGTTGCAGCATAATGTATCACAAATATATTCCTGGTTAGAGACTTACATTTTTGATACATACAGTCTGCAAGCTCTGATATTTGCTTGAATGCATGCCAAGATACTCTGGTAATTTTAATTGCATATATATGGTACATGTCTGGTTCTGTTTCCACTTAAATCACATCAGCAACTTGCCTTTCCTTTCAGGGGTCAATGTGTGTATTGTTTAGAGTTCAGTGGGATGACAATCCTGTCATAATATTGAAGCCAGAGGTGTTTTCAGATTGGAATGGATTCAACTAATCAAATAACAGTGCTGACTTTTCTGACACTGAAAAATTATGATATATTGTAGTATAAATTGGACCTTGGCTCAATAACACCAATAATTGACCTTGGATCAAGTAATTTTTGTAGGAGTGTGCGAGGAGGAAGAACTCCATATTTGAGAGCCACTCCTTATCAGCGGTTTGGAAGGCAGGTGGCATGTAGGAGGGGAAACAATTATATAATACCTGTGATCCATAATTTTATCCACATTTTATCATTTTAACCTCTGTCATGTAACTTTAACTCAGAAAAAATCCAAGCTGCATCATGGTTAAGTCATGGACAATCTATTTCACAGTTGAAGCTATGATAGCAAAGTAATAATTAAAAAGTAGTTATAGAGGTGTGTGTTCCATACATACATCTCTGGTGTCAGAGCTACATGTATGTGCAGATAAAAAAGTCCTTTGTCATCAGAGAGATGGTGACTTTGTAGGTGCAAATATTGTCTGATCAGGCAGTCTAGATCTGCTAAATATACATGGGCTCTAAGTAAAGATAGAAGTGAATGTGTTTATCCAATAATGTGTAACAGCTCTGGCTGTCATTTGTTCTTACTTAGCTATATTCATGCTCGTTTGCATTAGAAAGCTTTATAGAAACAACTAATGTCCACTGAGGACCTAAGAAGCACTGTGGTGATGTTTGGGCAAGAACTTTGTTTACTGTCGAAAGTAAAATTTTTTTTTTTTCTATTTTCTACTATTTTACTAAGTAGAATTCTTATCTCCATATTTTATCAAATTGCAGAGAGTAACAATGAGACTGTTTAATCTTTTCCTTAAGGACTACATGCACGTGTAGAATGAGATCCCAAATTATAAACCATATTACGCATCTGGTAACTATCCATGTCAAGCCTGGAGTTCTCCATTCAGAATAAGAACACTGATAAAAAATATTGAAGTAGCAATGAAACGCTGATATATTGGTTTATGTGCGCATCCACATGATTATCATGAAATTTCAGTATAAACATCTTATTAGGGATAAGAACTCTGAGCAAGAGTGAACAATAATTTTGGCTCTACAGAAAGTAACTGAGAATTTCTGTGCAGCAGAGAGCTGGAAGACTGGTGGTTCATACCTTCAAGGATGGAGATACCCCAAGAATAGGAAGAGATAATGGGTTGCTGGGTGATTTTGGGACTTGAGAACCCTTAGGATGATTGTGCTAGTGATTTCATGATCCCTTGTTAGCATGCTTTCTCCCAGAGCCAAAGATGCACACTATCCTTGTAGCTGGATAGTATCCTTTAGCATAGTCTTACTTTGTGACAGCTGCACGTGAAATGCCAACAAGTGATGTGAAACTCAGGAGTCAGGTTCACTGCCCTGAAGTTTTCTAGAAAGTCATATATTTTAAAACAATGAGAGAAAATATGAAAAGAGGAGCATCGATGTTGCATTAATGTGTAAGGTTTTGTTTTCCAAATGCCTATTTCTTTTTGGAGAAACAGCCTCAGCACAATCCAAATCTTTTCAGAGAGACATCAAAGACAGTGAGTTGTGCTGAAGTAAAAGTGCTGATGTGCCAAAAGCTGCAGAAGGATTCTTGGGGGTGTTTGGGCCTCTGGTACTGGTATATATTTTAAGTGATCCAAAAATAATTATCTCATAGCTGAAGGATGTGCTTAGTTCTGCAAGGTATTCAGACACTGTGAGGTGTACAGATAGAAGAGTTTAAAAAGGATATCCAGCTGTGTTTATAAAAAAAATAAAATAATTACATAGCCGTTTGGGACTCTTAATAAATGACTCATTCTTTTCTGAAAGTCATATTTGATGTAATTCTTGTTCTGCAACAGAATCTTTCCTAAACCACGACAGTGCTCTACAGGGAGAATAGTCTGCCTACGAAGGTGAAGTAGAACTGAAGGAATAAATCATTCATTGACAAGGAATAAATCATTCACTGACCAAAGGCTGTGATACAGACAGGAAGCATAGAGCCTATGCATCTGATATCCCTTACAGTGCATGAGTGCGGAAAGTTCTTACGTGTTGGCTTAAAGTAGTAAAATTACATGTCCCATTGCTGTGTTAAATCTGGAACTTCATTCTACACAAATATATGGTTCCAATGAAAAAGGTGGTCCCAGCCTTCCTTACTACAGCCAGCTGCTTGTTATGGACAGTCCCACAAGCCAACTCTAGACCTTGTACACTTATCTGGCAGTTGGATGATGTAATGGCTAGTTCTTGGCTGCATCAGCCGACTGTGTAATTTGAGATGATTTTTGGATCTTGAGCATTCAACCCAAACCATGTGTGTGGGGTTTGGTGGTTGGTTTTTTTTTTTTTGTTCATTTTGTGGGTGGACTACTTAATTTCTTGTCTTACTTATGTACTACAACTGAGTTGCTTTTCTAAGGGTTGGGAGTTGGCTGTCCTTGCATTGGATTTATTGATCGTTCTTTCTGTTAAAGATTACAAGTAAATGATTTGTAATATATGTAACTTTTTATTTTTGGGCTGAAATTGTTTAATGTGTAGAGAGCCTCGCATGAATCAATAAATTGATGACATGTATCTGTCACATACTAGTAGTTTATCCATTCAGGTGTCATTTCTGACACAGAATTCAGTTCCAAAGCCTACTTATCCTGATTTCTCTGCAGTGAATAATCTAGCAAATGGGATAGAGGTGTCAAAGTTTAAAATTTCTAGAAGGAGTTGTGAGTGGAGCAAAGGCTCAGGTCTGGGAGGAGTTCTGTAGGCTCTGAGCAGGATCAGACAGATGTTTCCATACACCAAGGGGGTAGTTCTTTGCCTTTTGACATGGGTGGCTCCAATAGCTAACCAAAGAGAGAGCTGGGGATCCTGAGCTGAGTGTGGAGAGTGCTTCAGAGAAATAATGGATCGGAGACAAAGACAAGCGTTAAGATTTGACATGTTTCTTTGGATTTCTGTATCTCTTGTGTTAAGTATTAATTATAGCTTCATGTGGGGGTGTGTGTGTGTGCTTCAGCTGTTACCTAAACTGGAGATCTGAATCATAAGACAAGAATATCCCCTGCAGAAATGTGTCTGTGTCTGGAGTACTTGGCAGGGTGAAGGGCTCAAGTCTGGTTACAGCTCCTGGATAAAGGGTTCATAGCATTAGCACGGTACAGAATGGTGACTAAACCCATAAAACAAGTTCCAAACCTATAATCCATAGCAATTTGACTCTGAAAAAGTCTAATTTGATAGTCTAAAAAGAAATAGACATGAATACTCTTCTGTATATTGACTCCTATTGTCCTGTGACACCTAAAGTTGATGGGCATGGCATAAGCAAGGTCCTAAGACTCTAGCAGTGAAAACGTTAAAGGTTATATATTTTATAGGACTGGGGGAGGTGGAAATCCGTAACAATGCCAGCCCTAGAGAAAGCATGGGGATGTTTTGGTTGCCTATGGAGCAGGTATACTGTCTGTGCGAAAAAAAGACGACAAAGTTAAAGCTAACTCTGTGCCAGATACAATTAAAAAAAAAAAAAGACAGCATAAAAAAAAGGTTTCTGTGATCAACAATAGCACTGGAGAAAAATGAGGGGCTCGTAAAGAATAAAACAAAACAAAACAAAAAAGTTTACAATACACACTAGAGGGTGAATGAAGGCTTCCAAGGAATATAAAGCAACAGTAAAAATACAGGATAGAGAAAGATCTTCGCTTATTGCATGGTTTCTGGTGGATTAATCAAGAACTGCATCTTCTAGATTTTCATAGCAATGGCAGGAAGAAACTCTGATAGCATCACATAAATTGAAGGGCATGGTTAGGAATGGGCACGTACTGCAGCGGTGGAAATAAAGTCTCTGTGGCAGATGGCCTCATATTTTCAAAGGGTTCACAGGATCAAGAGGTTTAGGGACTGAATCACTGCCTACTTCTTTTGGAAAATCCTTCTCTCAGGCAAGATGACACTGTGGAAATCTTCAGGAGAGCCTGAAGTAGTATTCTTCCCCTTGGTTTGGTCTGCAAGTTTTGCTCAATCCAGAATAGCAGGATTTGGTTTTAAGTAATTAGGAACAGATAACAGTTCTTTGCTCCTAACCCAGTCCTGAAACAGATAATTTTGTAACACTGCAGCCTTGGAAGGTATGCTAACAATGTGTATTTGTGTCCTTACCGCGCATGTTCACTCATGCGGTCTGTTTTCCTTTTGATTGTTCAAGTTGGTACAGCAAAATGGTTTCTGGAATTTGCCTTTTGTCATAGGTGCACTTAATCTGAATGAAGTAATTTGTAAGCAAAGCCAAGAGAGCTACCATCAGTCATCCCTAATATATCAGTAGACTTAAAAAGCCTGCAGCTGAAATCAGACTTGATCTGGTTGCTGATATATCTACTGTATTTGGGTCACAGTATGGCCATGTTGAAGTCAAATAGTAAGATGATAGTGATAAGAGGAAGACTAATCACTTACCTAAATACAATTGAAAAGATGGCTTATGTACAAGCCATTGGTTTTCTGCCCTTTGATAAATGCATGTAACTTTTTTTTTTCTTTTTTTATCCCAGGCTTAATCTGCTAATGGTCTTCACAGAAGGTGATTACTTTTTAGCTTGGTACAGATTTGATTGGACTTGTATTACAACTGCAGTGAGCATAGCCTTTGGGATAGAGTCAGGTTGTCAAATCAAAATGTAACGGTCATCTTCTGGAGTGTCTTTTTTGATAATAGATTACAAACATTCAACATAGCCTTTTGTGCAGATTCAGTACTGTCCTAGAGCTCTGAAGCATCCTTTAATGTAAAAAAGCATGAGTGCTGATGTTGAGCTTAGATCTTTTTTTTTTTTGTTGGAGAAAATGCATATCTGCTTTCTGAACATAAGGTTGACACGCTCACAGCTCAAGAGCACTACTGTTTATGTGAAAGCTGCACAAACATTGTTATCCAATATATGAGTAATTCTCTTGTTTACCCTTCTTTACCCCAAAATTCAGCATTTTTAACTACGTAACAAGCTTTTTTTCTCATCTTTTTAGTAATGATTGTAAACCATTGCAGGTTTGCATTTTGATTGCCACGCAAGTTACAGAATATTTTTGTCAAAGATTTAAATTGTAATCTCAAAAAAACAGCAGTAGGTGCAAGCAATAATGTTTAACGAGTACAGAAATGCCAAAAGAGAATGTTAGGTGTAAAGGAGCACTGTTGCAGATTGCTCCTCCTTTATTTAGCCTTCTGGGTAATATGTACTAATACTGTTTCTGGTTTTGAACTAAATGTGTAGGTTACTGTAAGATCTTAAAAATGATGGTATGACTAGTGATTTTAAACGGTGGCTAAAATGCTGCTATTTTGTGTGGCAATGTCGTTACGTAATCAGGCCCTTTCTGCATAAACGACACCAAGAGGAACCATTTCATTTGTAAGGTTGGTGCATAAAACCTGTACTTGTGAGCATCAAGAAAATGTTTAGGCTGCCTTGCAGGAAGGGCTTAAATGAGGTTCCTTTATTTACTTGGAAAGTGCAACTTGGAAGGGAATGCATTTCACTTTATGCTCCAACACATTTAAAAAAAGTCAGAACAGTTTGTGCAAAAAGGAACAGCTAATAGTACATGAACAGATAGATTGAAGGTGGCAAAGTATATATGTAACTATAAATAAGTAAAATTAAAAAAAAAACCAGAAATGGAGAAGGAGACTTGGAAACAGGTTTCCAGGTTTCACACCAGTAGGAGCACTTAGGGTAAAAGGTTGAACTATTTTAAGAAAAATTCAGAAATTTCAAAAATGTTTTAGGTAAATGAAAGATTTGTGTAAGAGAATACAGGTATTGAATGAGGTATTCACCTTCTTACCTTAAGAAGAGGTTTGGTTTTGATAACATTCCTACATCCCTATTTTAGAAGGATATTGCCAAAAAAGACCAAAGTCAGAAAGACAGAAAACTATTTCCGTATTGCATTCCGTATTGTCCAAACTGCTCTGTAAAAAAAAAAAATTCCACTTGTATTATCTCTGCGGCTTCGATGTATGAACCTGCAGAAGACATGTTTGTAATTGCAAGTCATACAGGACAGACGTGTTCTGTCCTTTGGGCCAGCCTTGTTCGGTTGCTTTTTTTGGGTGCGCTTCATGCTGCATGTGCAGTCTGCTGATCCCTAATAATATCAGGGACGTTTCAGCTTTTTTTACCCCCTGTTGTCATTGAAATGTTGTATAAATACATCAATTTTTATATTTTGTGGATTTTGTGGGGAGTGGCAGGTGAGAGAGGCTCTCCGCTTCTAACAGTGCTTTGAAACAGAAATTGTTTCCCCCACTACGTCTTCTGTCACTGCTGTGCTGATTGCTACCCTGCCCACTCAGACATGACCGGAATCCCAATATGTCCATCAGCAGCACTTTTTCCAAACAACTATATTTGCCTCTGCTTACATCTGCCGCATCGGCTAAGCCACAGCACCAGATAGAAATAATCTGTCAAATATAGCAGCACTTACTATGCTGTCGTGTGCCTCCCTCCTTCCCCTTGTGCAAAGGCTGTGGGTGCTCATTTACAGCACTGCTTCTTGAAGAAATTTTGACCCCCTAGAGAGGCTGTGCACATCAGAAAATCACTGCCCAGCATATCAAATAAAGCAGCCCTTGCTGAAAGGAAGATCACATTAGGAATTACAGAGAGTATTGAAGACGCTGATTCAGTGCAGTGGCTACGTCACGAGGCAGTTCTCCGGCATGTTCCCTCTTCTCTGTTCCTCCCTGTAATCTCATCTGCTCAACAACTTCTGTCATCATCCATCACAGCTGTGCTGAACACCACCCCTCACTTCTGACCCTTCTCGCTCTGGCTCTGTCCCATTGCCTTTTCATTTCCTCACTGATTTCTCAGAACAATTTAAGCTCATCCGTTCCCCGGCAAGCTGAGCCATGCCCTGCTATCTCAACTACAGGTTTCTGATCCCGTCCTCGACCCCGATCTTTGTATCAGTATTGCCTTACTTAGCCACTTTCCCAGTATTGCCCCCTTGCTGAGCTGTATTTAAATTCATTGAATCACATGGTGACAGGAATTACATTTTACAGAGAAATTCTGTAGTGCATAAACACAGAATCATGAAGCTGAGAATGACTTGGTAGTCTTACCTGCCCATGGGCATCCTGAAGGGTGTTTGCCTTCACTTGTTTTTAAGAGATTCCAGAGTTGGGAACCCTGTGACATCATGAGATGACATGTACTTCGTTACACTTTTCACTTTACGCTTTTCCTAAAATCTAACCTGTGCGATGCTGCGGTTTAATCACCGCCCTCTGCTATTGCTCCTCTCACAGCTGTGCAGAGCAGTAGCTCATCTTCCTTGCCTTCACAGCAGCCTGCAAAGGGTCTTTTTCCCTCCTGTGCGGTCTGAATAGACTGCAGCGGTATAAGCAGTACACTGCGACAGGAAGTCCCCAAATCATTCACATCACTGAATAGACTGCAGCGGTATAAGCAGTACACCGCTACAGGAAGTCCCCAAATCATTCACATCCAGAAATAGGTGCAATTCTGTAGAAAAGGATTATTTTTAACAATAGTATTTTCATCATAAGAAATGTTATCGTGACTGTTTTCTGTCAGGGTGTTTCTTATGTAACTCATGATACCTTTTGCCTTGACTGATGAGTTTTAAAAATCTTGCGTTTATATTTTATGTTCAAGGATGTATAAGAGGCATGAAACATGAGATAAAAAAATTCACAGCCATTTCTCTGTATTTTTATGGTTTCTGTACTACAGATTGTACAAAGTTTTTGTGTAAATAGGCTTAAGTAATGCTGTAAACAAATTGGTGGATTCACTTAGACTTATCCTTTAAATTCTTCTTGTAGATTAAATATCAGCATTTCTTTATGGTTGGTAGAAACAACTAATCAAGTAATAAGCTAATAACCAGAAATCTGTTCTGTTGCTCCAACAGTCTCTGACTCTTGCCAATTAAAATCCAATTAGTTTCTGTTTTACTGTCAAAACAAGTTCATGAATTGTTTCTTCTTAATGCTGCTAACATTTTTTTGTAGTAGAAATTTCATTGTTTGAATTTTTTTGTCTTTCAGAAACCAAATATATCATAACTGCTAATAATTTCCCACATATACTTAAGTGAAGCACAGAGGAACAGTACTGTAGGTCTTTGACATTGCAAAATAATAACTGAAAAAAATGCAAAATCAAAGACAAAAGTGCTGTTTTACTCCAAAGAAAAACCCCTTCTTCAGATGCAATAATCTGCTAATTTATTCAGGCTATTTATTCATTCTATTTAGAGATCAACTTAGTAACTGCTTTCTTCTCATTATTTTAAACTTTTATGTTTCCAAGTTCACTCACTCAGAAAAAAAGAAACATTCAATGAATGAAATAACTTTCTTGCATACAAAAAGAAAAAGGGCATAGAAAAATGGCTGATCTGGGATTTACAAATATCTTTATTCATGCTTTTAAATAGAAGCTATATGCAAAAATCAGTATAAACTTTATGAGATCAGAAAAGATCAAATGCTGTTACAGGCTTGCAGGCAAGTCTGGCGAATAATCATTATTCTGAGAAGGGGAACATGCATCAATGTAATCCCTTAAAATAATCTCAAAAGTAACTCTAATCCTGAAAATAACTTTTCTGAATTTGTAGAAGGATTAAAAAAAAATGAGAAAAAGGTATTAGATGAAATGTTTATAATACAAAATCAGAGTAGTTGAAATGCCTTAAAGCCATCGGAGTAATACAATTTTGATTCTTAAACAATTTTTGGAAAAAACACCCCAAACTTGTGAAATATAAGTAACGTGATAAAAGCTATATGTGGCGTTAAGCCATTAAGGCATTTGGCAGAAATGTAAGCACATACGCACTCTAAAGTGGGATTTTGAATGTAGGCTTTTTTCTGCAAAAGTGAAATAGAAACCTACTTTTTCATAGAAAGCAGTGAACTACCTGGAATTCAACAGGGCAATTTTGAAAACAATATCAGGAAT
>NW_010544021.1:0-11005 GCF_000687285.1 Phaethon lepturus | reverse complement strand
AGGAATGCCATTATGCTTTATGAAGTAGCATTTTTGAATTGTTACCAACTGAACCACGACCTAAGGGACAGTAATGCCTGATATCCACTGACCTGAGAATTTGTTCAGTTGCCTCGTTCTCCTCTTGTTCCTGAGACTGTGGCTTTTATATATATGTATATATATATGTATGTATTTTGCTCTCCCTGTCTACATACCATAAAGTATATGAAGTTTTGAAAATCCATCCTTACACAAGAAATGGTAATTTGAAAAATAAAATCTAAAATACTTCCATGGTTTCAACCCTGTGTAATACCAATACCCTGATTGATCTTTGAGGATTTTCCTGAATGCCACCCATACAGTGGCATTTTGCAAGCCATAGACAAAATGTTCATTAGTGGCAGTCACATTTTCAATCACAGTGGGTATTAACCAATTATTTATAAATCAAAAGATGTTATAAAAGTTTTAGTCTAGCTATATAATTTTACTTCCTATGATTCAGAGCAAAAGTTTCGTTCTGTGCCAGATTTCAACAAAAAAGCCTCTGGATAGGGAATGGTGGGTCGGCACATAAAGTGGTTGCTGACATTGATTTTGTAGGGTTGTTTTTTTTCCAGTTTCCTTAACTGAGGAGAAAAAACAAATATATTTGGATTTTATAATTGGATAGCAGAACTGACTAAAAAAGAAAGAATATGTATTGCTAATTCAGATGTTGGGATTTTGGTTTAGTTTGGGTTTTTTTTTTGTGTTATAGCTTTTATACTGTTAGGTAGATTGCCTAGGTATTAAAAAATGAGCATTTTACCCAACTATTTTTGTTTGATGGAATGGGAATGTGTGTGCATATGTTAAGCTGTGTAGCTAAAGAAACACAGAATGTTTCAGTATTTGATAAAGGCGATTTCTGACACATGTTTTTAAGGAAGATTTTATATAATTAATTCATATATTTGTGATTCCTGAGATAACAGTATGAATCAAGAATGAGATGTCTCATTGCATCAACTGGATGGTTCAGTGCATGCAGAACCAATGATTAACTTATGCCCAGGCTTCACATATGTAGTTGGCTGGCATTTCCTATGCTGAGGGAGAAGGGACTGTGGTTCTGAGTTATTTTAGGGGTTTGGGGATATCTGTGTAATTGAGTTTTCTGATTAACATATTACAGTGGATAATCTCCAGCTTTTTTATCTTTCACTAGTTGTTCTACAGTAGTTAGAAGATGGACATCACATTTGTGTCCCTCCTGATTTTCTTTAACCAGCTTCCTTTGCAGCTTTCATGATAACAGCTTGTGCAGCTTCTGTTAGCACGAGTACCTTTCAAATGCACACTTATATCCATGTTATTCACTGCACCTAAATATGCATGGATAAGCCTATATAAAAATTATGATACGTTGCAGGGTATTTTTGCTTTCCGAAAGCTGCTAAAGAATGTTCTAACACAAACAGATAACAGAAGTTGTTTTCTATTAAAAGATAATAAACTTTTAACACAAAAGAAGTAGCAACAGGCATGCATAAAATGACAGTACTATCAAAAACCTGATAAGTTTTGATGACACTTTTTAAAGCAAGGTGGGTGAAGACACATTAGTGCATCACGTTCACTCGATAGCGCATGACAGGAACTTTGCGCTGGTGCTGCAGTGAAAGTGAATCTCAGTCGTTTTGCACTTGCACTGTAGTTTCACACACTATTTCACAACAGGAACCGACTAATATTATAACTTCACACTAAGGTGCAGTGCCAGCCTTGAAATAAAAGGTGGAGTGCACCGAGCTCCCCAAGGGTGCAGCCAATTAGCGCGTTCTCTAATAGGGTCTTGCTGTCATGGGATGAGAGGTTTATCTCCCTCAAACTGAAAAATATTCAGGCTCCTACAAGGTTTGGTTCTTGGGAGCTGCTGTATAGGTTTCCTGAGTGGGGAACAATTAAGCAAAATGCTTGTCATGTTATGGAGTCTTAAGATACTGATTCTAGGTAGAGCTGCGTGTGTTTTACTTTCATATTTATTGATTAGAATGGTAAAGAATAGAAAATTACTCCAGTATTTAGATCTGAGGGAGTTTTGCATTCCTCCTACACCATTTTCATTCTTTTATCCCCCCTGCCTTAATTAATTAATAAAGGATATAAACCCACTTTGTGTTTTGTGTATGTAATACTAAAATTAAACCAAATTTTATGATATAAAAACTTGGTAGCATATCTGTGTTCCCCCAACCCGCCATGTAATTCTTGATTTTTACTTTTTTTTTACATCCCCCCTCTGCATAGAGAACTTCTTGATTAAAAAGACCCCCAATGTATTAAAAAAAAACCCCAAAACACAACCACGCCCCGCCCCCTCCTTGGAAATTTCACTTATTTTTACACCATTGAAACATGTTTAATCTAATTCTACATAATAATGAAGGAAATTACCCTTCTACAAGCATTTGTCTTGCTTATGATTTACTGAAATATCCAGGACTAAAGGAGAAGGAAAACTACAGTAGCTCTTGCTGATGTGCTGTGCTGTTTTCCCTTTGTACAAATAATGCCTTTTAGGAAGTTTTCCTTTTTTAGGCTTTCTCTGGACTCTCTATAAGCAACCCCTTTCCCTCTAAAGCAACACTTTCTTGATGTGTCCTCGCATGCTTTCCCACCTCACAGTTCTGTAAAAATCAATTGTTTACAGAGTTCCCCATGTTAAGTGTGATGGCTTTTGGCACACACTGTGCAGCATGGATTTTGCTGGATCTTATGAAAGCATACATGATAATTTGGGGAGAGAAGGAAGAATTTTATAAGCATGGATTTTTAGACATGCTGATTAAAAAAGAGAGTAGTCATATCAATTCAAAACAAAGGCTGATCTAACACTAATATCCTTTCTGTGACCCTGTCTGTTTCTGGATGCCTGGGGAAGAGTATGAAATGAGGACAATGATGTAGTGATACCACCTCTAAATATTATTCCTGCATTGAGCAAATCTTGTCTTCCTAAGCCAATGGTAATCCATTTCTGTGTAATAATTATTGTTACTTTTTTTCCTCCATAACCATGTCCTGCTGGTTTCTGAGCACCTACAACAAGAAGTTCACAAGTTGTTTTTACATGTTATGTGAGGAACCTCCTCTTTTGTTTTGGTTTTAATTGCAATTTAGTTCTACTTTTGTTTGAAGCCCCTCCTTCATTTATTAATGTTTATTAACAAGTTCATGAAAGACAAGGCTAGTCTAAATCATCATGGATCCCCATCATCTTATCTGTATGTATATGTATAAATGCTAAGTATGACCCCCAGCATAGCTATCTAGCACCTCAGATATATGTGGTTTTATACAGGAAAATGATGCAATTATGAGACCTATAAAATTAATTAAATGTTTTGAAAGTCCCTTGATTTAGGCAGTATCAGCTGTTTTGAAATAGCAGATGTTTAGAGAGTGGTAAATTTGTTGAGGTCAAGAGCTTATCAGATTTCATAGAAGTAGGTATTTATACAGTTAAGGAGACCAGCCACACACTGATGTGGTCATACAGGATAGAATAGAATCGTCCAGTTGGAAGGGACCTACAACAATCATCTAGTCCAACTTCCTGACCACTTCAGGGCTGAACAAAAGTTAAAGCATATATGGTGGTAACCGAGCTAGTAATCCAGCTTTTCATAGGGAATGGACCTCAGGAACATTATAGCACCCTGACAGTGGCAGTTTAAGCATGTGGATCATCTCTTTTTCCTGAGTTGCTTTTTTTTGTTTTTCCACATCTTTAATGTATTTACTTAGCCCATAGTTTTCAGGAGAATGATACAGTTTTACATTGTGGAGCAGATCAATTTACTAGCTGTACTCCTACTGTGCTGTTGCAGTGGTGTTGGAGGATTTTCCTAGGTCAAATTCCTGACCTTGGCATGACCATTGGAGCAGGTCTAAAATAACAAGAGCATGCAGTTCTCCTTGTGTCTCTGAAGGAGAATGTCAGCAGAACATGCAGGGAAGTTGTGCTGTCTCTCCGCACTGCAGTTTGGTTAGGAATGCCTCCAACAAGAGTTTGGCCTTCAGCCTCCTGTGAATCCCTGTCTAGAAGGAGCAGCGTTTCTACTAGAAGTTGCTGCTTAGCCACGGGTTGTAACCATCCAGCACCGTGCTACTGTCTTTGGGGGCTCAGCTTGTCTGATCGCAAGCTTGGACTTATCTGGGACACTTTGTGCAAGTGTTTCAAAAGCTGGTATCAGCACTAACACGGTATGGCAAGTTTGGGTGATGAGCAGACCATCACCTTCACAAGTGCTAATTTTCCTAGTGGATGTGGGTTGGAGATATGCCTTTTTTGAGCTAAACTTTTAACCTGTGATGTGAAAGTGGACCCTAAAGGATCTGAAGAGTGAAGGGGAAGACTGGGAAGCATACATCCACTCAGGTGCCTGCTTTGCTTTTTACTGGGGGCTGAAGGGAGCATTTTCATTCAGTCTAAAAACTGTATTGAAAGGCTGACTATTGAAAAGGGGTTTTCAGGGATATTGAAGGATGAAGGAAAAAATGTTGTAGTGGTTCCATATGCATGAGAACAACACAGCCTAATGTATTCTCTGAGGTGGTATGTTTTGAAGCATGTTTTCTGGGTAGTGGTTTGAAGGAGTGCGTACATCTTTGAGATGCGGCTCGGTGCCCGAAACAGCCTGTTGTAACTCAAGGGCCCAAAGCTTGTACAGGTCTGAGGCACTGAGTCGCTGGAGAGTAGCTCACGCTGACTTCTGTTTGCTGCCTCTAGCATAAAGCATGTCTCTAAAGATAAGTCCATTGAATGGCATCACCTCTCTGCAAAACCCTCAGCAAAACCTCCAGTTCCTCTCCTGCCATGCATTTTATGAATGTTTGCCTGTCATAATATGCCTCAGTAGGAAAATTAATGTAGACATTGAGGCAGATGGCCTTTTGATAGGGTTATTTGGTGTAGGAATGTGTATAGGGGAGGCAAAGGTTTTTTGGATCATCATTTTTCACCTTAGACAGTCTCGAGAAATGCTGTTTTGGCCACAGTGTGAATGCAGCCAGGGTATTTAAGATAGAGGTTCACTTATTGGCTTGGGATTGACCTACAAGAACAGGATTGACCTATCAATTTTGTCCACCTCTTCCATAAACTGCTGGGAAATAAAATCCATTTTGTTAGTTGGTGCCTAGCACTCTGCAAGCATGTAATTTCAAGTCAAGAAAACATTCCCTGTGTGAGTATTAATCATCCAGCATCTTGGACCTTTCAAAATACACAGACAAAAGCAAACTGGACTGTAAAATTGTTACTGGTGCTAGAAACCCTACTGGGGCAGGGATGAGAGGCCTTAGCCTGGTTCCTTTATGCATCTGTCTAGCAGAGAGGAATGGGAGTGACAGGACTTGCTGGCGCCGATGTGTCCGTGCTCCCTGAGGCTTTGACAGTTGCAACCCATGGTTTGCAGCAGTGATCTCGTGCTTATTCTGAAACATATTAATGGAATTCTCTTTGAGTAAATAAACTTTTTAACCAATTTAAAATGAAACATCTTTTGAAATGTTTATTCTCAATATATATGTATCATGAAATCTTGTATTGTATTATCTCCAGTCTGAAAGTAGTTCTGACACATATGCAGTGTCAAAGGCATTATGTGTTTCCCATGAACCAAAAATGCACTGTGCTGGAATGCGAAGGCCCTTGCTTTTGTCACCAGTTCTTCGAATTCTGTGTGTTGAAGCAAATTTTCAGGGGCCAAGTTCTGCACTGTTGAAATGGAAGTAATGAATTTTTAGTTCACGGTACCATTGCAGAATATGGGTTTGTTAATGTAAAACTGTGTCTTCTTCCATCGCTTCTACTTGTTGTTTGTGGGAGAATGGAAAAAACAATCTCATGTTCTGCGGGACCAAGAAGTCATCTCTGGGCAAGTGCTTTGCTCCCCACCAGTGCTGGTCCCAAGCTGCAACCTCAGTTTTCACACACTGAAATCAGTGTCACCTGTCCCAATCACCGTCATTCTGATTTTCTTAATAATAATAATTCCCTGTAATGTTTGCCATATTTTCAGTTAATAACCTAGGAGGTCCATATGTACTAATAACCTCATCAAAGGTTAGAGTACTACCAGAAATTATTAAGCATCACTAGATAGAAGTAGGCTGCATGTATTGAACTGGTGGGCACCACAAAGTAACAGAAGTAACCTTCCTCCGTTGTTACTGTTATATGTACAATACAAATCAACCCTTTAACACTTCCAGAAAGGGGGATGTATATATTTGACATTTATATTGAAATATTAACACAAGGCCTTGGTTAGGACTGAGTTGCTCTTAATAGATTTCTTTTCAATCATACAATACATTTATTGGGAATGCTTTTTGCCATCTGATAAAAGAGCATATACCTGAATAATGGGGGAAAAAAAAAAAATCCTTATTTTTGACCTTGAAATTTCTAGGTTGTTCTGAGATGATAATGGGTCAATCTCTTTATGCTACCCAAGTGTTTCTTGCAAACTAAAATCAGGACATCAGTCTGACGGTTGTTGCAACACATCTGAAATACGGCCATTCTCTGTTAGAGAAACTGCTTTTACTATTTTATTGTTTTCAAACCTTTGTTTCACAGGTTTCAGAGAAACAAAAAGAAGCTGAAGCATAATTGGAAGGCACCATTTTAATACAAACCATCTCAGAAAGAAAACTTCAGGTTGTTTTATAGAAAATCTCTTGCGTTTTCATTTAGACTTTTTCTTATTTCTGCTCTGTAATTGTGTAATATGGTTGATGTGTTCAGTTGCTGATAGTGAAAAGCCTGTTGACTTTAAAGAGTGTTTGAAGTGAAACATGCAATTAATATTGAATTTGCTCAGATAAGCGTTCTATTTCTTACAGAAAAATTATGAAAGCTTCTGATATCATTCCTAGTAATAGAGGAAAGTCTGTTAGCATCTGGATTAGTGACTGAAACCAAGGTCTTAAAGGCCACCAAGGGAGTAGTAGAATTGCTGTCTGGGCTTCTATTGTTGGATTGTAGCTATTAGTGCTTGAATTATTGAAAAAAGAAAGCACTACAATAGCTGGTTTTTTTCAAATCTCTCACTGTAATGAGTACATTTTGTCTGCTTATTTAAAAACCAAAACATACTTTCAATAAAAGCTATTGCTTTAAGTATATTTAATTCAAATTTATTAATCAGTATAAATATATCCTGTTACTTCATAAAATAGTGCTCTCTGCAACTTTAAATTAAAACTGATTTGTAGACAGCACATGTTGTATTTTACCTCAAGGAGGTGAAAAAACAAACATTCCCAATAGCATGTTTCAATCAGTTTTTTGTGACATATTTTACTCTGTCAACACATATCATAAGTGGTTGATTGGGTTATACTAATGGCATGCTCCAAATGAAATCATGCTGGCAACATGCTTCCTGGTCCATTAATTGTATTTTCACTTTTACTTTGAGTTAACATCTAATTTAAATTTAATTCTGGATTTTTGACTGGTGTCCACTTTTAATGTATGGTCAGGTGCTATGGTCTGAACAGTAATGGGGCCTGACAACACCTTAAAAAACAAAGCTTTATTGAGGCAGTAGGAAAGATGAGTAACACCACACGCATACAGCGACTCATCTAATCACCGATAGCAAACATAGTCATAAGCGATGCCGCTGCCCCGGCCAACTTCCAGGGACGCTTGGTGTCCGGGTCATCTGGAAGCAGCAGCCAGTTGCACAAATGCCTTTTGCATGCGGGTAGGAATTGCGCTGCACCTTGGCTCCAGCAACATGATTGGAGAGAATCCTGCCTTAGACCAATAATGTGGGCGGCATCCTGCCTACGCTGCTGATGTCGGGCAGGATGATGGCAGTGCGACTACACGGCTGATACTGGTCAAGGGACAGGGTGTCAGGTGTAAGAAAAGTTACCCATGTGAACGTCTTCAGGTGGTCTGCAACAAAATGTTGCACTAATGTTGTGTGGATTATGCGATTATGCGATGGTGTTGGGTTGATGGTTGGACTTGATGATCTTGAAGGTCTTTTCCAACCTTAATGATTCTGTGATTACTGTCTGTTTTGAAAATTATTTAAGGTTCTTTCTCAACTGAGGCAAGATAATTTAAGTTTTCAGGCAGTTGAAGACTCCCGCCTGTGGTAGCAGCTGCAGAAGCAGCTAAAGTAGGGTCTTTCTGTATGTGAAATCCACTATTTTGAGCTCTTGTCCTTCTCTGATTGACTGTTTCAAACCTCTCTTCCTGCCTTCCTCACAGGCACTGTACCTCTGCTCCACTCACACTTCTCATTGATTCTTTACAGTTTTCCCTTTTTCTTTTATATTTGACATAAACCTTCCCAGGAAAGCCCAGAAAAGGAAATGATTGATCAAAAACCATACTATATTAAACCAACTAATATTTTGCAGTCATCACATTGTTTATTCTGCACCTCCATTATACATATCCCCCACTGAGGCTGATCTAGCCTGTGAACTCCTTGCAGTAACACCTGGATACTCCAGTTCTCTGAAGCTGCACAATGTCTAACACTGTAAGGTCCGATGTGGTTGGTCCTTAGACCAATAAAATGAATGTGAGTAATAGAATGCATCTTCCAGAAACGCATCTAGTTTCAATCTCAAGACATCTAGGGAGTGAATGCTATCTTCTTGGTGATTTGTTTGAATTGTTGAAAGAGAAGAAAGTTGTCTCATTTCTGATTTTTGTTCCTTTGTCTATTTTATGATACCCAGCTCTGGTAAGATTTACATGGTCCTGTGCTGTTCTAGGGAAATTCTGATCAACTGGCACAAAGTCAGTTATTGCCTTTAAAAATCAGAACTGGAATGAAAAATGCAGACCTTACTAATTAAGCAGGGTGCAATGATTTGCATGTAATAAGCAGATGTATGTGGTTGGGAGTATATTTTAGTCTCTTTGCTACACAGCTGACTTCCGTTTCTTTCAGCAGTGCCATACTCGGTTGAGCTTTCCTTTGCTTATATTAACCTGCTGTTGAACAAACAACTCTGCCCTTCTTAAAGTGTGCCCATTCTCTAGATGACTGTGACTATTTTTCACTCCAAGTAAGAAAAGCATTTTAAAGAGTATTATAATAAGGGGGGAAGAAAAAGAAAAAGAAAAAAGGCAATGGTATCAAGGATTCATTAATGAGATCAAAGTATAAAAGAAAAATCTAGGCTCCTGCATTTGATTTATAATTAGTTTGCTACACTTCTATATGAGGCATATTGTTGTCATCCAATCATAAACTCTATGTTTTAATTGGGAGCAAGAGCTTCTCCAGTTCTCCAGTAAAATTGGAATTGATTCAAATTTTAAATTACGATGGAGATTTAGGCCAAATGCATGTGTATCCCTGCTTGGACAAAATTTGTTCTTCTGCAGTGCATCTGAAAAGGTTGAGAGATTTTATGGCTGCTAATGTAGGATGGATAATTACCTCTTAAACATTATCCCCCCAAAAAACCCCAACAACAGCGGCCATAAGATCACTCTAAATGTCCTTTTGAGACATTGAAATTCCCATAATAGGTTTTTTCTTTCTTTGTTACTGAGCCCAGTGAACATTCTCATGTTGATGAGTTTTAAAAATGATTAGGAAAGACTTCTCAGTCACTCTTACCCCTTGGTAGAGAGGATCCTTGAAACAAAATGACCTTTCTGTTTTTCAGAGCCTTTTGAAGATTTTTTTTCAGTGTAATTCAGGCTGATAAGGATCTTTGCATCACCTATTTGGCAAGAGGGCAAGTGATTCTTTGTCCAACACTAACCTTCCTTCTCTACTCATTATTTCTGGTAAGGGCTGTTTTAATTGAACTCATCCCTTCTGAAAGATATCTCCAAGCCAGTTCTCTATTGATTTTGAAAGATCTGACCTGTTAAAAATTCCTTGCCAATGAGTTAACCTTCTTACCTGAAGGTGAATTAAAATAGAGAATGACATTTCTAATTTCCTAAGTGATGTAGCCAAAGGAGCTGTGATAAAGTGGTACAATGTTAGCTAAGTCTTTTAAAAGGGCAAGATTTGTTATTTAGCTTGATGAGTTTTCTTGGGCTGTGCAACAATAGATCTTTGCTCAGGTGCAGTTGCTTTCTGGAATAGCCTTTAATTGAATATTATTATATTGCAAAGAGACGCACTCAGATTTGTCTCTCTTTCTTGAAGTTCTGTCGTAAAGTTACACCGAGGGGTTCAGGTCTAATCAATCATTAGCAAAATTGAAGAATGTGAAGATAAGTAAACTATTTAGCTGCCTAGACATTTGATTGACCTGACATCACAGCATCATTTGAGCAGTTTTGATGAACTGGGCTCTGCAGACACTTTTTTCAAATACATTTTTCCTAATTCCAGTTGCAGTGGCTTCTTAATAAGCAATCAGGCAGTGTCCTAAAATTTCTACTAGTGTGACTGACTATAAATGATCGTGCCCCTGTTCATATATACAGATATCTCCCAATACTTATTTTCTCCTTTTAAATCAAATTTGCACATGGACTGTTCCTTTACCATGTAGAAAATGAGCTTCATGTTTATCTAATATTTTGAAATACTGGGAGGAAGCATTTTAAGAATTAATATATATGTAAGTACACATTGTTCAATGAAGCTTGAACAAGGAGATTTAACGCTTGTGATAATCCATAAAGACTGCATTATAAATTCTTTTCAATGTATAATTTCTAAACTGTTCTGCCATTTTTTACCTGCCACATTTCTTTCTCTACTCAAGTAGAGTTAATAATAATAAAAATATTTAGGAATTAATTTCTAGTGTAGTTAATATTTAATGAACTGTGAATACATTACACATTTTAAGTTTGTGGGAATTATCCATTAGTTACTTTTTAAAATTCTGTAGATGATTTTCATAATAAATTGTTCTTCTTGACACTTCTGCGGACAGTCTTGTTTAATATCTTTATCGATGATCTGGAAGAGGGGATTGAGTACTCAGTAAGTTTGCAGATGACACCAAGTTG
>NW_010544020.1:33904-37877 GCF_000687285.1 Phaethon lepturus | reverse complement strand
AAGACGTGAATCGGCTGCCTGCAGGTGCAAAGCCTCTCCCGCCATCAAAAATGGCCTGGACTACATCCGTCAGGAATATTTGCAACAAGTATTATAGGAAGACACTAGAGCGGAGGTGGAAGAGGAGCTTCTTACGCAGCTGGTGTGAGGTAGGTGTGTGGCGCACAGGCCTACCGCTGGCCCAGGACACGGGTTTCACTGACATCTCACCTCTTTTTTTGTGCTGCTTCGGTGATACGCAGCAGCCAGCTGGGGCTGATGCTGCTTGTTGGACATGCTGCAGCTTGGCTTTGACACAGATACAGAAAGGAAACAGAAATTTTTGGTGCCTCTGGTGCCCAGAGCCAGAAGATCCAGGCTCTGTTTCCAGTTGTGAGCCCTGAGTAAATGTTTGAGAGCCTCCTATGAAATGCTCTGTACAACACTGGAACTGGTAGCAGGCACTGTGGGATCAAAACATCCCTGGAGGGAACAAAATCCAAGCGGACAGGGAAGAAGATCTGGTAAGACATGGAGATAACAGTGGCAAAGGATGGTGTTTTAAATCATGAGACTACCTAGCCACTCCCATCAGGCACTGACACAGCTTTCCTGCAGAAAGGCAGAAGAAGGCCTAACCTTGCTCGAGAAGGAAACTGAAATGTTTATGACCAGGATTATAAAGTTTGTGACTGCAGGAGACTGGATTTAGTGATTGAGTGGATGCCTTTGCATCAGTCTTCTGTGATGGCTGAGAATTAAGGGATGTTGTCAAGATCGCTGTTTTTAAGATTTAATAAGGTTTATGGTAATTTTAGCATTTACATTCACATGTCACAAGGAAGCACCTCCTGCTTCCTTGTGCCCACTGAAGCTGACCAGAGTTTTGCTAATGGAAAAACTTCTCAAATGGAGGTTAGACCGGGTCTTGGAAGAAAACTTATGACACAGTTTAAACATAGACTTCCATTTTGCTTGTAAAACCTAAACACCAGGCAGATGTTTTCCAGGATGTGTTGACAACTTCAAATCTTCTCTGGGGCTGACTTCTGCCAAAATGCCAACCCATTTCTGATACGCTGCACATGCTGCAAGACTGTACCGCCAATAGCCCCTCATGGGACACCCAGCAGTCAATAGCATCTGCATACAGTAAATCCGACTTAATCAGAGATTTCTCACAAAGTGCTCTAACAATGCAAATACAAAATTTTTAGGCTAACTTCAGATTTCACGCCATATTTTCTTAGTTAGGCATAGGGTCTTTTCCCAGTGGTTAGGGAGTTATTTTTAAGACAAAAAATATGCAATCATTTCGGTCTGTGGATTTGGAGAATGTAAATGAGATTGGCCGATACACACAATTTCTCTGTTGTGAAGAGCCCTCCTTCTCCACCACAGACCCCACATGAAGTCTTTATTGCTTCCACAGAGCTTACAACAGAGGCCATTCTTCAGTAAGATGCTGGGGAAAAATATGCTTAAAACAAATAGCACTTGCTTGAACCTCCCTACTTTGAAACAGAACCTTAATATTCAACATGGGAGTTACTAGGTTCATGCAATCAAAGACTCATAGAATCTTTGGGGTGGAAGGGACCTTTCAAGGTCATCTAGTCCAATGCCCCTGCAATGAGCAGGGACAGCTTCAACTAGATCAGGCTGCTCAGAGCCCTGTCCAGTCTGACCTTGAATGTTTCCAGGGATGGGGCATCTACCACCTCTCTGGGCAACCTGTGCCAGTGTTTCACCACCCTCATTGTGAAACATTTCTTCCTTTTCTCTAGTCTAAACCTGCCCTCTTTTAGCTTAAAACCATTACCCCTTGTCCTATCGCTTGCTGTTCCTATAAAACTCTCAGCAGATATACCACAGGTTGGCAGCTCAATTCCCACCAATTCCCCTGCACCGAGTGGGTCTAGGACAGCAGCCGCAGGGCTCTTGGGGGCTTTCCTTGTAACTGTTCTTTCTGGTGACCTGGAGCCCTTGAGATGTTGGGCACAAGAAGAAGAGAGCTGTCTTTGGGGCAGTAGGAGAGGGAGACTTGACTGAAAGACAGTGAAGAGGTGAGGAGCTGCGTCTGGAAGGTGGGACTGGCAGAGAAGCAAGAGACAGAGGAGTCCGGCCAGGGGAAGATGGGGCATACAGGCAATGCATCCCTGTCCCCTGTGGGGGAGCGAGTGAGAGCAGAGCAGCAGAGAAGAGGCTACGGAAAACTAGTGAAGGGGAAAAGGGCTGGGGATGTACAGGAGTCTGGGGTGCAGAGGCAGGAACTGGGACTAGTGTCAGGAGGAGAGAGGTTTAGGGAAAGGGTGTCCTCAAGTCACAAGAACATGTATGTACAGGAGAGTCTGCACCCGCTTCCCTCACTATCTAGGAACAGAATTTAGGAGATCTCAGACCTCTTCCATCTCATTATAACAGGTGAAACCCACAGACAAACTGTGCCCCATACCTCCCTCCATACATTTGTAACAATGATGTTTTATAACAAGGGCACTAGCAGGTGCAAAGCACACTCATATTGCTTTAATGCACCACGAACCACTCTAAAGGACTTGCACTGAGGTCTAGATTATTAATCTTGAGAATAGGTTGCCTTTTTTTATCTCTTGGATATGTAAGAAAAAGCCTCAGGAAGTGCGTGACTGACAGCGCCGTAGACAGAACAGGAGGGGATAAGATCACACAATGTTTTTCCTGTAACATCTTACTTCTGTTTTTTTAACTCTTTGGGTGTCCTGTGTGTGCTTTTCCTGCCCCTCCATCCACCTTTTGCTTGCTAATTTCCCAGGTCTTTGATGCTGCAGATGTCCTCTGGTGCATGTGTCCTTGGTGCCCCTGCCTCAGAAACTGCTGCTGAAGTGGCTCCAATGCTGGCTCTCCCAAAGAGATGCGATGTCCCCAGCACTCTTTGGTTGGAGGGAAACCTCCAGGGAGGAGACAGGCGAGCAGCACCCCCTTCTTAACACATACTGTGATTTCGTGGTGCTTGGACATTTCGGGGCCAGCAGTAGCAGCTGCAGGGGCGAGGTGTGCATGAGTCTATGCTAAAGTCAGGGCTGTGCAGAGAAGCACTGTAATGCAGTCAGAAATATATGCCTGGTCAGATTTGAGAGTAAAATGCTACACTGCACTTATTTTTCACAATTTATTTATCTTATTATATTATTTAATCTATTAAGATTTTAGATGAAAGCTATGCTCAAACAATTCTCCTCTCTTTTCTAGGTTGAGGTGCTCAGTCAACTGCTTTTAACCCACAGAACATTCCCTTCATCTATAAATCACCTTGGAAATAAAAGATACTTTAGGGGACACAGTTTCTCTCTTCTGTATTGCCCTGGCACGAGGGGGCTCAGCAGAACGGCCACCTTGGACTTGCACAGGGCAGACTTTGTCCTGTTTAGGAGCCTGGTTGACAGAGTCCCTTGGGAGGCAGTCCTGAAAGGCAAAGGAGTCCAGGAAGGCTGGACATTTTTCAAGAAGGAAATCTTAAAAGCACAGGAGTAGGCCGTCCCCATGTGCCAAAAGACGAAACAGTGGGGAAGAAGACCAGCCTGGCTGAACAGAGAGCTTTGGCTAGAACTCAGGAAAAAGAGTTTATGGCCTTTGGAAGAAGGCGCAGACACTCAGGAGGACTACAAGGATGTTGTAAGGTTATGCAGTGAGAAAATAAAAGGGCCAAAGCCCAGCTAGAACTTAATCTGGATACTGCTATAAAAGACAATAAAAAATGTCTTTATAAATACATTAGGAACAAAAGGAGGGCTAAGGAGAATCTCCATCCTTTATTGGATGTGTGGGGAAATGTAGTGACAGAGAATGAGGAAAAGGCTGAGGTACTTAATGCCTTCTTTGCCTCAGTCTTGAATAGTAAGACCAGTTGTTCTCCAGGTACCCAGCTCCTTGAGCTGGAAGAGAGGGACAGAGAGCAGAATGGAGCCCCCATTTAAGGGGAAATGGTTAGTGACTTGCTACACCACTGAGAACC